>NW_028148827.1:15000-20000 GCF_965112155.1 Podarcis liolepis | reverse complement strand
ACCCTAACCCTAACCCTAACCCTAACCCTAACCCTAACCCTAACCCTAACCCTAACCCTTACCCTTACCCTTACCCTTACCCTTACCCTAACCCTAACCTTAACCCTAACCCTAACCCTAACCCTAACCCTAACCCTAACCCTAACCCTATCCCTAAACCTAAACCTAACCCTTTTTTTTTTATATATATAAAATTTTTATTGGTTTTACAAAATTTTAAAAAGACAAACAAACACTAAAAGTGACAAACATACACGTATAGTTTCAAACATATTTTCATAAACCTCTTTTCTTGGACTTCCCCATACCCCCCCTCTCTGCATCCCAATGTCCATACTTCAACTAGCAACTCCCAATTGTTGCTTTCAAATCTCTGTCATCTTAGTCCTCTTTTATATTCTAACCTTATATCCCTGTACCCCTTTGTTTCTGGAAACCACAACATTTTAGCATTCATTAAGTTTGTAGTAGTCCTTAAGGTAACTTTTGAATTTTCTCCATTCTTCTTCCACCGTCTCTTTTCGTTGGTCACGGATTCTGCCTGTCATCTCGGCCAATGTCATATAGTCCATCACTTTCATCTGCCATTCTTCCAGAGTGGGTAAGTCTTGTGTCTTCCAATACTTTGCGATGAGTATTCTTGCTGCTGTTGTAGCGTACATAAAAAAAGTTCTATCCTTCTTTGTCACCAATTGGCCGACAATGCCCAAAAGAAAGGCCTCTGGCTTTTTAGAGAAGGTACATTTAAGTACCTTTTTCATTTCATTATAGATCATTTCCCAGAAGGCCTTAATCTTCGGGCATGTCCACCAAAGGTGGTAGAAGGTACCTTCAGTCTCCTTACACTTCCAACATTTGTTGTCGGGCAAATGATAGATTTTTGCCAGCTTGACTGGGGTCATGTACCACCTATAAACCATTTTCATGGTGTTTTCCTTTAAGGCATTACATGCCGTAAATTTAATACCGGTGTTCCATAACCATTCCCAGTCAGCTGACATAATGTTATGTCCAACATCCTGTGCCCACTTAATCATAGCCGATTTGACTGTTTCATCCTGTGTATTCCACTTCAACAACAAGTTATACATTCTAGATAAATTCTTAGTATTGGGTTCTAGCAGTTCGGTTTCTAATTTTGATTTTTCCACTTGGAAACCGATTTTCCTGTCCTGTTTAAAAAATTCCATTATTTGGCGATATTGGAACCAATTTTCTACTTTGTGTTTCAATTTCTCCTGACTTTGTAGTTTGAACTTATCTCCATCCTGTTCTAAAATTTCCCAATACTTCGGCCATCCGACCTCCATATTGAGTTTCTTCACTGCTTTAGCCTCCACTGGTGACACCCATCTAGGGGTTTTATTTTCCAATAGATCTTTGTATCTTATCCAAACATTAATCAATGCTTTTCTGACAATGTGATTTTTAAAGGCACTGTTGACTTTATCATACCAAAGATATGCATGCCAACCAAAAGCGTTATTGAAACCTTCCAGATCCAAGATATCCGTGTTCTCGAGGAGCATCCATTCTTTCAGCCAGCAAAAAGCTGCTGCCTCATAGTACAATTGTCAGGGGTTTAGGAGCAGAGGCACGGGCAAGGGAGGAAACAGAGAGCGAAGGGGAGGAGGCAGAAGAAAAGATGAGTGATGACGACGACCCGAGATCTCCTAGTCTTTCCAGTGAATCAGAGGATTCACAGAAAGGAGCACCAGTGGCCAGGGCAAGGGGGGAGTCAAGGGGGGCACCCCAGGAAGATAGAGCCAGAGGGGATCCAGGGGAGAGCAGCTGGAAATCTGGCCAGCGTCACCGCCAGGAAGCAGGGAGGAGGAAGGGAGCCAGGGGGGAAGCGCTGGCAGCTCACCACAGGAGGGAGGGCATGAGTCAGGAGTGGCCACACCTCCATCGGGGAGCGAAGAAACGGTTAAGAGGAAAGTGGAAGGTTGGGCGCGCGCGCCAAGTTCAAATGCAGAGGAAGGCGGCGCAGTAAGCAGCCCCGAAAGAGAGCCAGGTCCTAAAGCCCGGCGCAAGGAGACAGGAGGGTCCGGGTCAGCGTCAGAAGAATCCCGGAAGGAAGAAACCCCGGGGGGTAGAGGGACCCAGAGGAGGACAGTCAGGCGGAAAAGGTGGAGCAAGGCTAGGATATTAAGTTGGTGCACACGGGGCGGAGACTCAGACGGAGCTTCGCCGATCTAGCTACTAGACGTAGAGTTGCGCGCAGCAGCGTGAGAATGGAAACTGTAATTCAATAAAGACTTTTACTTAATGATCGCTGGCTAGCGTGATCCTGTGTGAGCTAGGATCTTCAAGCAGCTCTGACAACAATTTTAAGTCCGGCAGGGCAAAACCCCCTCTTTGTTTAGCATCTGTCAGTATCTTAAATTTAATTCTGGGCTTTTTGCCCTGCCAGACAAATTTCGAGATATCTTTGTGCCACCTCTTAAAACATTCCATCTTGTCAAGAATCTGCAAGGTCTGAAACAGAAATAACATTCTAGGCAATACATTCATTTTAATCACTGCAATTCGGCCTAACATTGACAATTTCAACTTTGACCATATTTCTAGATCTTTTTTAATTTCTGACCAACATTTTTCGTAGTTATCCTTGTACAAATTCACATTCTTAGATGTTAAGTAAACCCCTAGGTATTTCACCTTCTTGACCACAGTCAAACCTGTCTCCTCTTGAAATTTCTCCTTTTCCATATCTGTTAAGTTCTTCCCTAAAACTTTGGTTTTTTGCTTATTCAACTTAAATCCAGCTACCTGGCCAAACTGTTGTATTATTTCTAAAACCTTTTTCGTACTAGTGTTTGGCTCTTGCAAAGTCAATACTAAGTCATCTGCAAACGCTCTTAACTTATAATTTTTAGCTCCGACCTGCACACCTTTGACCTGCTGGTCATTTCTTATCATGTTTAGCAAGACCTCCAGAACTGAGATAAAAAGTAATGGGGAGATCGGGCACCCCTGTCGTGTTCCTTTTTCTATCTTAAGTTCCTCAGTCACAACATTGTTTACAATCAGTTTAGCTTTTTGTTCAGAATATATTGCAGCCATACCATTCTCAAAACCCTGGCCTACCCCCATCCCATGAAGATTCTTCCTCATAAAACTCCAAGAAATATTGTCAAAGGCTTTCTCCGCGTCCACAAAGATCAATACTGCTTTAGTGTTTATGTTCACCTCTAGCTTTTCTAGAATGTCTATTACATTCCTTACATTATCTGCCAGGTGTCTTTTAGGGAGGAAGCCTGCTTGGTCCCTATGAATCTTCTCCATCAACACTCTTTTAAATCTTTTTGCCAAAATGTCTGCAAAAATTTTGTAATCCACATTGAGCAATGATATTGGGCGGTAGTTCTTAAGTTGGGTCTTTTCAGTCTCTGACTTTGGTATGAGTGAAATATATGCCTCTTTCCACGATTCAGGTGCCCTTTTTCCCTCAAGGATCTCATTACAAACTTCTCTTAATGGTTGAGTCAACCATTCCTTCAGCGAGTTGTAGTATCTGGAAGTCAATCCATCTGGTCCCGGAGATTTGCCCAGTTGCATATTCTGAATGGCAGCCTCTATCTCTTGTTCTGAGATTCTCTGGTTCAAATCCATCTTGCTTTGATGGGAGATGTTTTGTAATCCATATTTTCCAAGGAATTTGTCTATGTCCTCTTCATTTTGCGGGCCTTGAGTGTAGAGTTTTTTGAAATAACTTAAAAAGCAGTTTCTAATCTCATTGGGTTTAGATATATTCTTTCCGTCGACCTCTAGACTTGTGACTGTATTTAATTTCTGCCTTTTCTTCAGTTGCCAAGCCAAAAGTTTGCCACATTTATTTGCTGATTCAAAAGTCTTTTGCTTCATTTGCTTTATCTTCCATTCAATCTCTTGGTTCATCAATTCCATATATTGTGTTTGGTATAACTTAATCTCTCTTAAAATGTCCTGAGACTTTGGTTTTGTTCTTAATTTTCTCTCTCCTTCCTTTATCTTTTCCAGAATCTTTTCTTTTTTCTCATTTTGTTTTTTCCTCTTTATTGAATTTTGTTGAATCAAAAATCCTCTCATCACCGCTTTACTTGCATCCCAGATCACTCTTTTCTCCACGTCGGTCCTCAAATTTATTTCAAAATAGTCTTTTAGGGTCTTTTGGGCCTTCGTGAGAATCTCCTTATCTCGGAAGAGGGTGTCATACATTCTCCATCTAAATTGACCAGTTATTGTGAGTTTCATCTCCATCTTCACGGCGTTATGGTCGGAGCAAGTTTTTGGGCAGATTTCCACTTTCTTGATCTTTGGGGCCATTCCACTAGTAATCCAAATTTGATCAATTCTGGTCCAGGTCATCATTGCTTGGGAGAAGAAAGTTCCCTCTCTCTCCAGAGGGTTCCTTGTTCTCCATATGTCTATCAAGTCCATATTTTCTGTCATTTCGAAAAAAGTCTTAGGGAGTCTCCCTTCCTTGCTAACTGTTAGTCTTTGTGCCTTGTCCATATTAGTGGAGACCACGCCATTCATGTCTCCCATGATTATCATATTGTAATCCAAATAGTCGGTGAGGGTTTCATGGAGTCTCTTAAAGAAGTCAGATTTGCCTTCATTTGGTGCATAAATTCCGACCACTAAGAATTTTTCTCCTTGTATTTGTATCTCCACTGCCAAGTATCTCCCTTGTTCGTCCTTAAATATCATTTTTGGGGCCCATTTCTCTTTCACGTATATTACAACTCCTCTTTTCTTGACTTTATCTGATGAAATAAATTCTTGTCCTAGCCTTTTATTTATGAGTAGTCTCCTGTGGGCTCTGGTTATGTGAGTTTCTTGCAGACATATCAGATCCAATTGTTGTCTGTTCAATATATGAAATACCTGTCTTCTCTTCAAAGGCCCATTGAGCCCATTACAATTCCAACTAAGGAATTGCAAAGCCATCTTGTTATTTTTCTAAACTCCTCCCACAGCTCCGAGTTGTTGCTCTTCCTCTGATGGTAGTAATT
>NW_028148828.1:0-10062 GCF_965112155.1 Podarcis liolepis | reverse complement strand
AAATATTTACTATGTAAATACTAAACTTACTATGTAAATACACTGGCTATAAATTTGTTTTTCATGCATACTTATATTCATTATGATTTATGGGCAATGGTTATTGAGACTTATGCCCCTTCCAGAAGAACACTTATTTAATACCAATTTATTTAATCAAACTATATTGCCATAAACAGCTGCTGATGCAACACTAAAACACATGAATAGTACTTATGTACTTCTGTTTTTTGTTGAAAACTTAGTGTAAGAAACACAACAGGCTTGACTTTGTTCCAGAATCCTCTTTCTTGCATCTAGTAATTAAAAGGACAAAAAATGTAACATCTCCATGTGTGAAGCCTCGATTTTCACAAATGAAGCAACTTTGCTCTAAGCTCAATAATGTGGGAGCAAAAACTGAAAAAGGCCATTTCACAGTGCTCAAAACTTTCTCCAATATTAGGGCTTGTGGTTCTTTTTCAAGGTATAGTGTGGACCTACAACAATCATTGCTGGGGTGAAAGAAGCTGCCATACGGTTTGTGGGGATGTTTCCTGAGCTCCCCAAGATTAGACTGTAAACTTTCTATTGTAGAAATAGTGTGATGCCATAGGTAAAACTGTAGAAGGGCAATTTGGTGGCCATGGCAGAAGGAAGCACTTGGATCACATCATTTGGGTTGTACTCTTAAGGCTGTGATCCTATGTGCATTTTTTTGAGCCTTAGGGCTCATCCACACTTCTGCTTGTACTGTGTCTAGACAGCATGGGTCCGAGTGGTTTTCTCCTTGCCCCACTCCTTTCCAAGGGAAAGGAACAAATAGATAGGAACAAATGGCAATCCAGGGAAAACCCAAATTGCTGTTTGTTCTGACTAAGCAGTAAAGAGCAGCTTCCACCAGGGAAACGAAGTGATACAAGAGCAAGTGTGGATAAGTCCTATTGAGCACAGAAAGAGGCACTGTGGCAGCACTTACTATTATTCACATAAGTACCATGCTAAGTAACTTTTGCTAACAGGGTGTTTCATCTGTTAGCAAAATGCCAGTGTTTTGCTTGCTTGCTCACTTAAATTGGGCTGCAGAGCAACTGATTCCATACAGGAAAAGATTAAAAGAACAGGTATACAAAGAGAAAAGGGAGAAACAAAACAAAAGCATATGGCTCCTCGAGGATTTGCAGTCTGGATGACAAACACAGCACCTGTGGCCAGAAACATATCCTCAACACAGCTCTGGCCAGAAAAACAGATTTTTATATATTTTTTGTTATGAAATGCATATGCATAATTTATCACAGAGGAAAAACCTGGCAGAAATGATATAAATATCTACTGTGTTATCTGAGAATATATTGGGCTGGATCCAACCTAAATTAGACTGCATTCCTATTCCCCTGCAATAAGTTATGTAACAGAAATAGCTTCCTAAATATTTCATTTGCCGGAAACAGGAGGCAAGTCCTAGTGTTTTCAACGAGACTTGCTTCAAAATAATGTGTTTTAGGATTTGTTTTGGGATACCAGTGATCAAAAGATAATACACACCCCATTTTTCTTTGCAAGTTACTTGGAAATGTGTGTTGTATAAAAGAGGAAGAACACCTTAGTTCTTTTTTCTCTAACCACATATGACTCAGTTTGGTTTTGTATGCTATTCAGTAGCTTAGCCTTGAACTTCCAACCCAGCTTAAGTCATGTGCAGTTGCACATGACTGGTTGCACTAAAAAGTAGATGAGAATTCACACCTAGTATAAAGTAATACACAACATCAGAATTTGCATATGCACCTAATTTATGCATTATTGAACAAACAGTTGATATGCATACAGAAGCCTGCTTCCATGAGCAAATCTCCTTCAGTGCAATCCCATTTCAATGACTCACTAATGACTAGAAGCCCAAAACTTAAGTCATGCTGTCAACATTTAAAGGCCAAGCATGGGGCATACCAATCCCTATGCCTGGGACATGAGAAACAGCAATACGTTGTTCAAATTATCATCACCAGCTTTAACAGGAACAGATATTTTGGAACAGAATGAAAGCTACTTCAAAGAAAAGTTTCATTAAATATTAGAAATACACGAAATACAATCAGTCCATCTCCTTTATTGACATAGGGTAAAGTGCATCGTATACGTGGATCAGAACACAACACAGTTAACGAAACATAGTAGGAGATACTTTAGGATAAAACTGTCCAGACATTGTGATGTACGAAAATGGCTCCTAGGACCTATGGTGATGTAATTTCATAGCGTCACTCGAAAATCTTGCCACATTCTCCACAATGTCATTACTACAATTGTTAAGCAGATAAAACACCCTGAGAGAGTCTGTGCGATAAATCGCCTCCTTCAATAAGGAGGTCAAATACTTGTCATATATTTTTGTATAAAATGGGCAATAAAATAAAATGTGTGTGATGGATTCAACCTGTTTTGTGCCACAAGCGCAGTATCTTTCAGAGTATGGGATTTTCGAGAATCTACCTTGCAAAACTGCAGGTGGTAAGACGTTAAAACTTGCGAGGGAAAGAGCTCTGCATAGTTGGGGATTGTAAAGCTGGTATAAATATAGAGTGTCCCGGCCAAATGAGGGTGGAGTTCCCAATCTCAATGGGGAACAGATTTTGTTGGCTGCACTGCAAAGGGTTTGGAATTCAATCTCTAGGATTCTGCACTTGATTGTCTGGAGTGCTATCAATTGTGGGAGCATAAGCAGTGACTCAAGTGATAGGCCACAGGTTCTGATTTTGCTCTAAATGCAAGCTAGCCATTTGGAGTGGTGGGATTCTGCCAGCATGAGGAAAGTTAAAGAAGACAGATTGGACATGAAATGTAGGCGAAGCCAGAATTTTATAGCAGTGAGCCACTATATAGATATACTGTACCCGTTTGGGAAGAAATAAAACCACATTTCTCTCCTTCTGCATTCATAGGTCTTTCTTCACCTCCTTCCCAGTTTTGGTATAATAATGGTGAGCCGTCTGCCCATCTGTGTAGACATTTTAAGTATTTAGTTCTTTCACTGCAAATGACTCTCAAAAAACCCTTTATTCTAAACCTAGGGCATGGGCAGTCTGAAGGCAAGTTGAATCAATCTTGAGAAGCTAAGCATATCTGCATCTTGCCACTACTGGTTGGGAAACCACCCTGGAATTCCATTGAAGAAAGGGGAGAAACGACTGGAAAATATAATGCATTTTCTAGAAGAATGACTTTGAATTCATTGATTTGCTTATCATTTAGTGGATTAAGATGAAATTAAATATATCATTTAAAAAAAATAATAATAATCCATGACTGATTATTCAATACAAGTGTAAAAATGAGGGACAGGACCAGAGGAATCCAACTCTGTAACAGTCAAAGAAGCTGCAACGCTTGAAGATAATAGTTTACCAGCATATTCTACAGTACCAATATTCCCCCCCCCCGAATCTGTAACAAAGATCTAATCTAAAACAGGAGTTCTGTAAATTCAAAATAGAACAGATGACAGAAAAAGATGGCGGCAGCTGGAGGCCCCATTAGCTAAAGTGGTTGTCAGGGAACTGCCATCGGAGCATCAGGTGGTGGAGGGACTCAGGGAGGAAGAAAGAGACTCAACAGCTGAAGCAGGGACCAGCAGGGGGAGGAGTGGGTCTCTGAGGGAATGCGAGCAGGAGGGAGGGCTCAGGGAAGCTTCCAGCGAGAACAGTGGGGAGGTATCTGAGTCTCCCATAGGGAGACCCACACCTCGCCGGAAACTGTCACGCCGTGAGTCCAGGAGACGCGTTTCCGTTAAGGAGCTCCTTTGCTGGAAACGCTTCCGCAGACAGCCACTGTCGGACTCTACTAGTGACTAGAGCAGACATGTCTGAGGAGCTCCGTCACACACGGAGGTTTGTGGGGTCGCACAAACTCTGAGGGAGCACATTTTTACGCACAAGCAGCTAATCAATCCCTAACAGCAGTCCGACAGTCTCTGTACGCTGCCTGTGCAAGAGAAAGCATCATGAGCGAACCAACCGGAACCGGAGGAGCGGGGGCTGGAGCTGGTCCAAGCTTGGAAGATAGATACCGAGCGTTGGAGGTCCAACTGGCGCTGCAGACGGCGAGGCTGGAGGAGAGAAGGGCTCAGGATGCAGACAAGAAGGGGAGAGCCACTCAATTCCCCAGAAAGGTACCAGGATTGGTGCAAAAATTTGGGGGGGACCCCAAGGATTACCATGCCTTTAGGACAGAGATGCAATATGCCATTAATGTGCAGTTCGATGAGTTCCCTGATGAGGAATCGCGAGTTGCTTTTGTAATTGGGCATCTTGAGAAAGGGGCGAGAGACTGGGTTCGACCCCTAATGGCAACGCACAATGACATACTAAAGGACACGAGGAAGTTCTTTCGTGCAATGGATATCATGTTTTCCAGCGATATTGAGGAAGGGGCGGTGCGCAGACAGCTAATGGCTTGTAAGCAGGGAAGTCGATCTGTCCGTGAGTACTGGACTGAGTTTACCATGCTGATTCACAGACTGAGTTGGGATTTATCGGCGGCACCCATTCAAATGCTATTTGAAGAAGGTCTTTCTTCGGCGGTGAAAGACGAGCTGTCACGGAGCCCCAGGGCGGAGTCTATGGATCAGCTGACCAAATCTGCGCTGACCATAGGAGCGCGGCAGGAGGCAAGAGCCTTGGAGAGGCGGGAAGGGAGAGGGGAACGTTGGAAGGAGTTCCGCATTCCAGACATTCCTGAGCCAGCTTTCCCGCCGGCAGAGCCGATGGAAATCGGAACAGCGCGCGCGCGCGCATTTTCAAAAACCAGCGAGGGGGCTAAGAAGGAGGGAAAGGGCCCCCGGAAATGCTATCTCTGCCAACAGCCAGGCCACTTTGCCAGAGTCTGCCCCCAGAGGAAGGAATGGCAAGGGATGGTGGGAGCTGTTGAGGGGGGAGAACAGGGGGGAACGGAGCAGGTAAAAGCCAACGCCTGGTTGCCACAATCGGGGCACTGCAGCCAGGCCAAAGAGCAGTGAAAGTGCCCGTGCCAGAAGCTCCTCGACCTGCTCTAGTGATTGAAGTGTCGCTAGAGCTGCAAAATGGGCACCCCCTAAAAATAAAGGCGCTATTGGACTCAGGCAGCTCCTGCAATTTTATGAGCAAGGAGTTTGCTGCTGAACACCAGATACAGACTATCCCTTTAAGCAACCCCCTGCAGGTGACCACGATTGATGGCAGGGAGTTGTTGGGAGGAGGAGTCAGCTTGCAGACTGTCCCAATGATAATGAGGGTGGCAAGGCACACAGAACTGATAGCGTTTAATGTGGCCACCCTGGGAGGCGCTCCCATTATTTTGGGAATGAGCTGGCTAGCTCTACATGATCCGCTGGTTGGCTGGCATCAAAGAGTGGTGTCCTTTGGTTCAGCACATTGCTTAGAACACTGCAAAGGGGAAAAGGGTTCAGCAGGGGCCCAAGCCACCCTAGCAGGGACTGAAGTAATGGAGAAGGTGAAGGTACCACCACAGTATGCAGATCTCAGCGACGTGTTCAGCGAGAAGGAAGCTGACCAACTACCACCTCATAGACCCTTTGATTGCCAGATCAATTTACTCCCTGGAGCACAGCTTCCCGTGGGCAAGTTGTATGCCATGTCAGACAGAGAAATGCAGGAGTTGCGAGGGTTTATTGACAAGAACCTGAAGAGAGGCTTCATCAGAGAGTCCAAAGCAGCAGGGGGTAGCCCAGTGTTCTTTGTGGACAAAAAAAACGCGGACAAGCCGAGACTTGTATGCGATTTTAGGAGGTTAAATGCAGTGACTGAACCGGTGGCTTTCCCTATGCCCAGAATTGATGATATTTTGACCAGGGTGAGGAAGGGAAAGATTTTTACAAAGCTGGATCTAAGGGGGGCGTACAACCTGATACGCATAAGGAAAGGGGATGAATGGAAAACCACCATGTTTACCCCTTTGGGGGCATTTGAATACCTCGTTATGCCATTTGGATTACAAGCAGGCTCAGCGTGTTTTCAATCTTTTATGAACCACGTACTGGGCCCTTTGCTCTACAAGAATTGCGTTGCTTTCCTAGATGATGTGTTGGTGTATTCGGAGAATGAGGAGCAACATGTGAGAGACGTCAGAGAAGTGTTGAGCAGACTGCAAGCCAACAGGCTGTGGGTCAAACTGGAGAAGTGTCGGTTCCATACCAAGGAGGTGGAATTCCTGGGGTACCGCCTGTCAGACAAGGGATTGGCCATGGATCCCGGCAAGGTACAGGCAGTGCTGGAATGGAAAACACCCAAAACCAAGAAGGATGTGCAGAGGTTCCTAGGGTTTGGAAACTTTTATCGTAAGTTCATCCGCAACTTCGCCCATCTGACGGCGCCCATCACTGACTGTCTCAGCAGTAAAAAGAAGTTTGTATGGACGGCGGAGGCGGAGCGAGCGTTTGAGGAGCTGAAAAGGGCCTTCGCCTCTGAAGAACAACTTCTGCATGTGGATTTACGAAAGAAGCTAAGGGTTGAAACAGACGCATCTGACAGAGCCATAGGGGCGGTGCTTCTTCTGCAGCCGGGGAAGGAGGAGTCAGAGTGGCGACCGTGTGCCTTCTTTTCGCGAAAGCTGAACAAATCCGAGAGGAACTACACGGTGTACGACCGAGAACTTCTTGCTATTCATGAGGCGTTCCGGAGATGGAGGCATCTGCTAGTTGGTGCACAACATAAGGTGCAAGTGTGCACGGACCATAAAAATCTAGAGTATTGGAGAACTGCGCGAGTGCTCAACCAAAGGCAGTTGAGATGGGCCCAGGAGTTCTCCAAATTTAACTTTGAGATTTGTTACGTGCCAGGCCCAGAGAATGTTAGGGCGGACGCTCTCTCACGCAAACCTGAATATTTGGAGGGGGAGGGAGCACCCGAAGAAACCCATATCATTCCAGAGGACCGCTGGGTGTGTGGGGCGACTTTGGTGGGGCAAAGGGAATTGGTAGAGGGTACGGTGCAGGATGCATACGCCCAGGACAAACTCAGGGATCTCAGGAGGGAGGAAGACAAATCCGGTGGTTTTGAGGAGAGAAACGGGGCATTGTATTATAAGGGAGCGTTATATATACCTGAAGGGGAATTGAGGGAGAAGGTACTCAAGCAGCTGCACGATAGCCCCACAGCAGGGCATTTTGGGCAACACAAGACCATGTGGCTGGTTACCAGGGAATTTTGGTGGCCCAAGGTCAGGGAAGATGTGCGGGAGTATGTGAGAGGGTGTGAACAATGCCAAAGAGCCAAGGGGGAGAGGCGGGCGCCGGCTGGTTTATTAGAACCACTGCCCACACCTGAAAGACCGTGGGAAGCAGTGGCAATAGATTTCATGACTGATCTGCCAAGGTCTAGAGGGAAAACAGCCATCATGGTTGTAGTAGACCTGTTAACTAAAATGGCCCACTTTATAGCCTGCTCACATGCGGTCACAGCAGAAGAAACAGCCAAATTGTTTGTAGAGAATGTGTTTCGGTTGCATGGCGCCCCCTTGAGGGTGGTTTCAGACCGAGGGAAACAATTTACTTCCAGGTTCTGGAGGAAGCTCATGAGCTTACTGCATGTAGAGGTTAATTTTTCAACGGCCCGTCATCCAGAAACCAACGGGCAGGCGGAAAGAGCAAATGGGGTTCTCCAACAATATTTGAGGTGTTATGTTAATGACAGAGAGAATGATTGGGTGGAGAAGCTGGCGTTGGCAGAATTTGCCTACAACAATGCAGAGAACGTGTCCACGGGGATGAGCCCCTTTTTGGCTAATCACGGGTGCCATCCCAGAGCCTTCCCAGGGGGGGAGGGGGAGAACTGGAGCGTTCCAGCTGCAGAACAGTTCGTTGAAGAAATGGAAGCGATCCATCGCCAGCTCCAACTCAACTTAAACAGGGCTAAGGAGGAATATAAGAGGCAGGCAGACAAAAACCGAAGGGAAGGTGAAAGCATCAGGGTGGGGGACCAGGTGTGGCTGTCAACCCAAGGGTTGCCGTTCAAAGGAGGTTGTAAGAAATTAAGACCCAAAAGGCTGGGTCCGTTTGAAGTCATGCAGCAGGTCAATCCAGTGGCTTTCAGGCTCCGGTTACCGAACCACATGAAGCTGCACCCAGTTTTTCACAGGTCGTTGCTGTCACCGTATAGAGGAGACAGTGAAGGGAGGGTCACTAGGGGACCAGCAATGGAGGAGAAGGAACACAGCTACCATGTAGCGGAGATCCTCGATTCCAGGTGGAAGGGAGATCAAGTAGAGTATTTGGTAATGTGGGAAGGGGAACCGGAGTCGGAAAACACCTGGGTTAGGGCAGAGGATGTCAATGACGAAGTTTTAATAGAGACTTTTCATCAGAGGTTCCCACGTAAACCTCAGCCTGTAGCGAGGTTCCGAAGGGAATACTTTGCCACCACCGACGAGGAAGAGGAGTTGGAGGGGTTCCCAGATTCTGAAGAGGAAGAGGATTCAGCGAGCCAGGACGACGATCGATGGAGGGAATTGTTCGAGACGTCGGAAGATGAGGAAGATTCGTTTCGGGGTTTTAGCCCTTCACCTCCCAGGGGAGAGGAAATGGGAGGGGGTGAGGGGGGCCCTGGAGGGGAGGTGGATGTCAGGGAACTGCCATCGGAGCATCAGGTGGTGGAGGGACTCAGGGAGGAAGAAAGAGACTCAACAGCTGAAGCAGGGACCAGCAGGGGGAGGAGTGGGTCTCTGAGGGAATGCGAGCAGGAGGGAGGGCTCAGGGAAGCTTCCAGCGAGAACAGTGGGGAGGTATCTGAGTCTCCCATAGGGAGACCCACACCTCGCCGGAAACTGTCACGCCGTGAGTCCAGGAGACGCGTTTCCGTTAAGGAGCTCCTTTGCTGGAAACGCTTCCGCAGACAGCCACTGTCGGACTCTACTAGTGACTAGAGCAGACATGTCTGAGGAGCTCCGTCACACACGGAGGTTTGTGGGGTCGCACAAACTCTGAGGGAGCACATTTTTACGCACAAGCAGCTAATCAATCCCTAACACATACTGAAGATGATAAATCAGGTATCTTGATTAACATATTCAACACAAAATATATGGTCTACTTTCCCAGCAACAGATAGCTTAGCATATATGCATTTTTTTTTAAAAAAAACCAGCAATTCCTCAATAAATTGGTAATACATTCCTGCATTGATACTGACAGTGTAGCCTTGAATATAAAATATAAATATTTATCTTTGCTGCTGAGACAGCATTTCTATCATCAACTGCTCTTTTCCATCACTTGCAAAAAATAAAAAAGTACAGTATTGGGCTTAATGGGGAGTGGGAATCATGCGATCAGGTGTAAAACATACAATGGAAGGTTTATAAAACATGTGATTTTAAAAGAACTCTCATCTACTTTCTTTCTTGCATTAACTACATTCGCTCTTGAACAGAGATTGCAGAAGGGACCCTCAAAGGCACTTAGTGTCTGCCTCCCATATCACCTTCATGATGTCACTTCTCTTGCTGACTTCAAATCCTTCTTCAAAACAAACCCTTTTCATGAAGCCTTTGGAACAACTTCCTTGTCCCCATGCCCTCCAGCAACTAAGCCTAAATACTGAAAAAAACAATATAGTATTCCCTTGCCTTCATTTACTTCCCCTTGCTATGATGCCTCCCCTATATCTGTTATCTAGATAGTAAGACCCTCAGGGTACAGACTTGCTCTTCATTCTTTTTCAAGCAGCATGTACATGGAGGGCACTATGCAAGTAACAAACTGTTTACCTATTCATTTAGTGCCATTCATGTGTATGGTACAAGAGACAGGTCCATAACAAAAACAACACCTGGAGGTGAAATATCCAGAGAGGCTGGACTGAGAGAAAAATCATGAAATGTTTCAAAAGTATTATTAGTCAGTGCTGATTTTGTCCTACAAAGCTTGATATAATCTGAGCACCCATATTACCAGGACTAACACTCTGAACAGAATTTTTCATGTCTGCTAAGATTCTGTGGAGAAGCCTTGGTCAAAGTCTCCTTCATAATGCACTAAATCAGGTCTGGTTAACTTTCCTCGGCCCAAACGCCACAATGAGTTGACCACCA
>NW_028148829.1:0-7570 GCF_965112155.1 Podarcis liolepis | reverse complement strand
AATGGCCTGAGCGCAGGCCAGGCCTGCTGGTTTTATACCTGCTGCTGGGATTGACAAAGCTGCCTCTGATTGGTTGCAAAGGCTGCTGGGATTGACAAGGCTGCCTCTGGTTGGTTAACCAGGCATTCTTTGATTGACAAGGCATCTGTCCCTCCCCTTCACCTCATAGCTCACCAATTAACCCATTAACTAACGTCTAGCCGAACCAATCAACCCACTTGAAGGATTACTGTTCATCTTTTTTTCTTAGGGTGTCCCTATGTTCATTGGAGAAATGTTGGGGGGTATGGAGTTCTCCGACTCCCGAGCCGTCTGAAGGCAATCCTGTACAGTGAAGGGTTTTGTTTAAAACGTCTAGTGTTTTAATATGTTTCTATACATGTTGGATGCCGCCCAGCGTGCCTGGGGCAACCCAGTCCGTTGCGTGCGGCATAAAGAATAAAATTATCATTATGGAATGGGGCGACCCGCTGTGTGTGTGTGTTTGTGATTAATGCACTTGGAGGGAAGAGCTTGCTGGAACTCTAAACAGAAGCAGCAGAACGCACTGCAACATTTGGTTGCAGGTCCCATTTGTGACATACCACAGATGAAGTCCCTACTTTGAAGCATTTACCATATAGAAATCCTCCTCCTCCTTTTGGACTGACAAACGTAAAAGCATGAGACAAAAGGAGCTGGAAGGAAAGAGGAAACTTTGCACAATCTGGAAGAGAGTGAAAGAAGAAAAGAGTGGTAAAGGAACTAAAAAAAAAAAAAAACACACAATAGGTGGGGGGGGGGGAGAAGAAAAAAATCCAAATCAAGAGGGAAAAGAGAGAGAGAAATTGGTGGCCTGAGCGCAGGCCAATGGCCTGAGCGCAGGCCAATGGCCTGAAGCGCAGGCCAATGGCCTGAGCGCAGGCCAATGGCCTGAGCGCAGGCCAATGGCCTGAGCGCAGGCCAATGGCCTGAGCGCAGGCCAATGGCCTGAGCGCAGGCCAATGGCCTGAGCGCAGGCCAATGGCCTGAGCGCAGGCCAATGGCCTGAGCGCAGGCCAATGGCCTGAGCGCAGGCCAATGGCCTGAGCGCAGGCCAATGGCCTGAGCGCAGGCCAATGGCCTGAGCGCAGGCCAATGGCCTGAGCGCAGGCCAATGGCCTGAGCGCAGGCCAATGGCCTGAGCGCAGGCCAATGGCCTGAGCGCAGGCCAATGGCCTGAGCGCAGGCCAGGCCTGCTGGTTTTATACCTGCTGCTGGGATTGACAAAGCTGCCTCTGATTGGTTGCAAAGGCTGCTGGGATTGACAAGGCTGCCTCTGGTTGGTTAACCAGGCATTCTTTGATTGACAAGGCATCTGTCCCTCCCCTTCACCTCATAGCTCACCAATTAACCCATTAACTAACGTCTAGCCGAACCAATCAACCCACTTGAAGGATTACTGTTCATCTTTTTTTCTTAGGGTGTCCCTATGTTCATTGGAGAAATGTTGGGGGGTATGGAGTTCTCCGACTCCCGAGCCGTCTGAAGGCAATCCTGTACAGTGAAGGGTTTTGTTTAAAACGTCTAGTGTTTTAATATGTTTCTATACATGTTGGATGCCGCCCAGCGTGCCTGGGGCAACCCAGTCCGTTGCGTGCGGCATAAAGAATAAAATTATCATTATGGAATGGGGCGACCCGCTGTGTGTGTGTGTTTGTGATTAATGCACTTGGAGGGAAGAGCTTGCTGGAACTCTAAACAGAAGCAGCAGAACGCACTGCAACATTTGGTTGCAGGTCCCATTTGTGACATACCACAGATGAAGTCCCTACTTTGAAGCATTTACCATATAGAAATCCTCCTCCTCCTTTTGGACTGACAAACGTAAAAGCATGAGACAAAAGGAGCTGGAAGGAAAGAGGAAACTTTGCACAATCTGGAAGAGAGTGAAAGAAGAAAAGAGTGGTAAAGGAACTAAAAAAAAAAAACACACACACAATAGGTGGGGGGGGGGGAGAAGAAAAAAATCCAAATCAAGAGGGAAAAGAGAGAGAGAAATTGGTGGCCTGAGCGCAGGCCAATGGCCTGAGCGCAGGCCAATGGCCTGAGCGCAGGCCAATGGCCTGAGCGCAGGCCAATGGCCTGAGCGCAGGCCAATGGCCTGAGCGCAGGCCAATGGCCTGAGCGCAGGCCAATGGCCTGAGCGCAGGCCAATGGCCTGAGCGCAGGCCAATGGCCTGAGCGCAGGCCAATGGCCTGAGCGCAGGCCAATGGCCTGAGCGCAGGCCAATGGCCTGAGCGCAGGCCAATGGCCTGAGCGCAGGCCAATGGCCTGAGCGCAGGCCAATGGCCTGAGCGCAGGCCAGGCCTGCTGGTTTTATACCTGCTGCTGGGATTGACAAAGCTGCCTCTGATTGGTTGCAAAGGCTGCTGGGATTGACAAGGCTGCCTCTGGTTGGTTAACCAGGCATTCTTTGATTGACAAGGCATCTGTCCCTCCCCTTCACCTCATAGCTCACCAATTAACCCATTAACTAACGTCTAGCCGAACCAATCAACCCACTTGAAGGATTACTGTTCATCTTTTTTTCTTAGGGTGTCCCTATGTTCATTGGAGAAATGTTGGGGGGTATGGAGTTCTCCGACTCCCGAGCCGTCTGAAGGCAATCCTGTACAGTGAAGGGTTTTGTTTAAAACGTCTAGTGTTTTAATATGTTTCTATACATGTTGGATGCCGCCCAGCGTGCCTGGGGCAACCCAGTCCGTTGCGTGCGGCATAAAGAATAAAATTATCATTATGGAATGGGGCGACCCGCTGTGTGTGTGTGTTTGTGATTAATGTACTTGGAGGGAAGAGCTTGCTGGAACTCTAAACAGAAGCAGCAGAACGCACTGCAACATTTGGTTGCAGGTCCCATTTGTGACATACCACAGATGAAGTCCCTACTTTGAAGCATTTACCATATAGAAATCCTCCTCCTCCTTTTGGACTGACAAACGTAAAAGCATGAGACAAAAGGAGCTGGAAGGAAAGAGGAAACTTTGCACAATCTGGAAGAGAGTGAAAGAAGAAAAGAGTGGTAAAGGAACTAAAAAAAAAAAACACACACACAATAGGTGGGGGGGGGAGAAGAAAAAAATCCAAATCAAGAGGGAAAAGAGAGAGAGAAATTGGTGGCCTGAGCGCAGGCCAATGGCCTGAGCGCAGGCCAATGGCCTGAGCGCAGGCCAATGGCCTGAGCGCAGGCCAATGGCCTGAGCGCAGGCCAATGGCCTGAGCGCAGGCCAATGGCCTGAGCGCAGGCCAATGGCCTGAGCGCAGGCCAATGGCCTGAGCGCAGGCCAATGGCCTGAGCGCAGGCCAATGGCCTGAGCGCAGGCCAATGGCCTGAGCGCAGGCCAATGGCCTGAGCGCAGGCCAGGCCTGCTGGTTTTATACCTGCTGCTGGGATTGACAAAGCTGCCTCTGATTGGTTGCAAAGGCTGCTGGGATTGACAAGGCTGCCTCTGGTTGGTTAACCAGGCATTCTTTGATTGACAAGGCATCTGTCCCTCCCCTTCACCTCATAGCTCACCAATTAACCCATTAACTAACGTCTAGCCGAACCAATCAACCCACTTGAAGGATTACTGTTCATCTTTTTTTCTTAGGGTGTCCCTATGTTCATTGGAGAAATGTTGGGGGGTATGGAGTTCTCCGACTCCCGAGCCGTCTGAAGGCAATCCTGTACAGTGAAGGGTTTTGTTTAAAACGTCTAGTGTTTTAATATGTTTCTATACATGTTGGATGCCGCCCAGCGTGCCTGGGGCAACCCAGTCCGTTGCGTGCGGCATAAAGAATAAAATTATCATTATGGAATGGGGCGACCCGCTGTGTGTGTGTGTTTGTGATTAATGCACTTGGAGGGAAGAGCTTGCTGGAACTCTAAACAGAAGCAGCAGAACGCACTGCAACATTTGGTTGCAGGTCCCATTTGTGACATACCACAGATGAAGTCCCTACTTTGAAGCATTTACCATATAGAAATCCTCCTCCTCCTTTTGGACTGACAAACGTAAAAGCATGAGACAAAAGGAGCTGGAAGGAAAGAGGAAACTTTGCACAATCTGGAAGAGAGTGAAAGAAGAAAAGAGTGGTAAAGGAACTAAAAAAAAAAAAACACACACAATAGGTGGGGGGGGGGGAGAAGAAAAAAATCCAAATCAAGAGGGAAAAGAGAGAGAGAAATTGGTGGCCTGAGCGCAGGCCAATGGCCTGAGCGCAGGCCAATGGCCTGAGCGCAGGCCAATGGCCTGAGCGCAGGCCAATGGCCTGAGCGCAGGCCAATGGCCTGAGCGCAGGCCAATGGCCTGAGCGCAGGCCAATGGCCTGAGCGCAGGCCAATGGCCTGAGCGCAGGCCAATGGCCTGAGCGCAGGCCAATGGCCTGAGCGCAGGCCAATGGCCTGAGCGCAGGCCAATGGCCTGAGCGCAGGCCAATGGCCTGAGCGCAGGCCAATGGCCTGAGCGCAGGCCAATGGCCTGAGCGCAGGCCAGGCCTGCTGGTTTTATACCTGCTGCTGGGATTGACAAAGCTGCCTCTGATTGGTTGCAAAGGCTGCTGGGATTGACAAGGCTGCCTCTGGTTGGTTAACCAGGCATTCTTTGATTGACAAGGCATCTGTCCCTCCCCTTCACCTCATAGCTCACCAATTAACCCATTAACTAACGTCTAGCCGAACCAATCAACCCACTTGAAGGATTACTGTTCATCTTTTTTTCTTAGGGTGTCCCTATGTTCATTGGAGAAATGTTGGGGGGTATGGAGTTCTCCGACTCCCGAGCCGTCTGAAGGCAATCCTGTACAGTGAAGGGTTTTGTTTAAAACGTCTAGTGTTTTAATATGTTTCTATACATGTTGGATGCCGCCCAGCGTGCCTGGGGCAACCCAGTCCGTTGCGTGCGGCATAAAGAATAAAATTATCATTATGGAATGGGGCGACCCGCTGTGTGTGTGTGTTTGTGATTAATGTACTTGGAGGGAAGAGCTTGCTGGAACTCTAAACAGAAGCAGCAGAACGCACTGCAACATTTGGTTGCAGGTCCCATTTGTGACATACCACAGATGAAGTCCCTACTTTGAAGCATTTACCATATAGAAATCCTCCTCCTCCTTTTGGACTGACAAACGTAAAAGCATGAGACAAAAGGAGCTGGAAGGAAAGAGGAAACTTTGCACAATCTGGAAGAGAGTGAAAGAAGAAAAGAGTGGTAAAGGAACTAAAAAAAAAAAAACACACACAATAGGTGGGGGGGGGGAGAAGAAAAAAATCCAAATCAAGAGGGAAAAGAGAGAGAGAAATTGGTGGCCTGAGCGCAGGCCAATGGCCAATACAGTGAAGAGCGCAGGCCAATACAGTGAAGGGTTTTGTTTAAAACGTCTAGTGTTTTAATATGTTTCTATACATGTTGGATGCCGCCCAGCGTGCCTGGGGCAACCCAGTCCGTTGCGTGCGGCATAAAGAATAAAATTATCATTATGGAATGGGGCGACCCGCTGTGTGTGTGTGTTTGTGATTAATGTACTTGGAGGGAAGAGCTTGCTGGAACTCTAAACAGAAGCAGCAGAACGCACTGCAACATTTGGTTGCAGGTCCCATTTGTGACATACCACAGATGAAGTCCCTACTTTGAAGCATTTACCATATAGAAATCCTCCTCCTCCTTTTGGACTGACAAACGTAAAAGCATGAGACAAAAGGAGCTGGAAGGAAAGAGGAAACTTTGCACAATCTGGAAGAGAGTGAAAGAAGAAAAGAGTGGTAAAGGAACTAAAAAAAAAAAAACACACACAATAGGTGGGGGGGGGGGAGAAGAAAAAAATCCAAATCAAGAGGGAAAAGAGAGAGAGAAATTGGTGGCCTGAGCGCAGGCCAATGGCCTGAGCGCAGGCCAATGGCCTGAGCGCAGGCCAATGGCCTGCTGGTTTTATACCTGCTGCTGGGATTGACAAAGCTGCCTCTGATTGGTTGCAAAGGCTGCTGGGATTGACAAGGCTGCCTCTGGTTGGTTAACCAGGCATTCTTTGATTGACAAGGCATCTGTCCCTCCCCTTCACCTCATAGCTCACCAATTAACCCATTAACTAACGTCTAGCCGAACCAATCAACCCACTTGAAGGATTACTGTTCATCTTTTTTTCTTAGGGTGTCCCTATGTTCATTGGAGAAATGTTGGGGGGTATGGAGTTCTCCGACTCCCGAGCCGTCTGAAGGCAATCCTGTACAGTGAAGGGTTTTGTTTAAAACGTCTAGTGTTTTAATATGTTTCTATACATGTTGGATGCCGCCCAGCGTGCCTGGGGCAACCCAGTCCGTTGCGTGCGGCATAAAGAATAAAATTATCATTATGGAATGGGGCGACCCGCTGTGTGTGTGTGTTTGTGATTAATGCACTTGGAGGGAAGAGCTTGCTGGAACTCTAAACAGAAGCAGCAGAACGCACTGCAACATTTGGTTGCAGGTCCCATTTGTGACATACCACAGATGAAGTCCCTACTTTGAAGCATTTACCATATAGAAATCCTCCTCCTCCTTTTGGACTGACAAACGTAAAAGCATGAGACAAAAGGAGCTGGAAGGAAAGAGGAAACTTTGCACAATCTGGAAGAGAGTGAAAGAAGAAAAGAGTGGTAAAGGAACTAAAAAAAAAAAACACACACACAATAGGTGGGGGGGGGGAGCAGAAAAAAATCCAAATCAAGAGGGAAAAGAGAGAGAGAAATTGGTGGCCTGAGCGCAGGCCAGGCCTGCTGGTTTTATACCTGCTGCTGGGATTGACAAAGCTGCCTCTGATTGGTTGCAAAGGCTGCTGGGATTGACAAGGCTGCCTCTGGTTGGTTAACCAGGCATTCTTTGATTGACAAGGCATCTGTCCCTCCCCTTCACCTCATAGCTCACCAATTAACCCATTAACTAACGTCTAGCCGAACCAATCAACCCACTTGAAGGATTACTGTTCATCTTTTTTTCTTAGGGTGTCCCTATGTTCATTGGAGAAATGTTGGGGGGTATGGAGTTCTCCGACTCCCGAGCCGTCTGAAGGCAATCCTGTACAGTGAAGGGTTTTGTTTAAAACGTCTAGTGTTTTAATATGTTTCTATACATGTTGGATGCCGCCCAGCGTGCCTGGGGCAACCCAGTCCGTTGCGTGCGGCATAAAGAATAAAATTATCATTATGGAATGGGGCGACCCGCTGTGTGTGTGTGTTTGTGATTAATGCACTTGGAGGGAAGAGCTTGCTGGAACTCTAAACAGAAGCAGCAGAACGCACTGCAACATTTGGTTGCAGGTCCCATTTGTGACATACCACAGATGAAGTCCCTACTTTGAAGCATTTACCATATAGAAATCCTCCTCCTCCTTTTGGACTGACAAACGTAAAAGCATGAGACAAAAGGAGCTGGAAGGAAAGAGGAAACTTTGCACAATCTGGAAGAGAGTGAAAGAAGAAAAGAGTGGTAAAGGAACTAAAAAAAAAAAACACACACACAATAGGTGGGGGGGGGGGAGAAGAAAAAAATCCAAATCAAGAGGGAAAAGAGAGAGAGAAATTGGTGGCCTGAGCGCA
>NW_028148830.1:0-119985 GCF_965112155.1 Podarcis liolepis | reverse complement strand
TTTGAGGGCTGATTTCTTGTCCTGTGATAAAAAGCCTTCTGTTTCCATCGCCAAAGCTTTCAGGTGAGCATTTGCAAGCGGTTGGCACCATTTTTGAGTGAACTGCCAAAAGTCAGATTTTTGCTGAAATTGTGACCCCGGGGCTTAGGGATTTTTTCAAAAAAATATTTTCTGCTGGTTAAGTTTTTGAGGGCTGATTTCTTGTCCTGTGATAAAAAGCCTTCTGTTTCGAGTGCCAAACCTTTCAGGTGAGCATTTGCAACCGGTTGGCACCATTTTTGAGTGAACTGCCAAAAGTCAGTTTTTTTCTGAAATTGTGACCCCGGGGCTTAGGGATTTTTTCAAAAAAATATTTTCTGCCGGTTAAGTTTTTGAGGGCTGATTATTTGTCCTGTGATAAAAAGCCTTCTGTTTCCATCGCCAAAGCTTTCAGGTGAGCATTTTCAAGCTTTTGGCACCATTTTTGAGTGAACTGCCAAAAGTCAGATTTTTGCTGAAATTGTGACCCCGGGGCTTAGGGATTTTTTCAAAAAAATATTTTCTGCCGGTTAAGTTTTTGAGGGCTGATTTCTTGTCCTGTGATAAAAAGCCTTCTGTTTCGAGTGCCAAACCTTTCAGGGGAGCATTTTCAAGCTTTTGGCACCATTTTTGAGTGAACTGCCAAAAGTCAGATTTTTTCTGAAATTGTGACCCCGGGGCTTAGGGATTTTTTCAAAAAAATATTTTCTGCCGGTTAAGTTTTTGAGGGCTGATTTCTTGTCCTGTGATAAAAAGCCTTCTGTTTCGAGTGCCAAAGCTTTCAGGTGAGCATTTGCAAGCGGTTGGCACCATTTTTGAGTGAACTGCCAAAAGTCAGATTTTTGCTGAAATTGTGACCCCGGGGCTTAGGGATTTTTTCAAAAAAATATTTTCTGCCGGTTAAGTTTTTGAGGGCTGATTTCTTGTCCTTTGATAAAAAGCCTTCTGTTTCGAGTGCCAAACATTTCATTTTGAAGCTTTTGGCACCATTTTTGAGTGAACTGCCAAAAGTCAGATTTTTTCTGAAATTGTGACCCCGGGGCTTAGGGATTTTTTCAAAAAAATATTTTCTGCCGGTTAAGTTTTTGAGGGCTGATTTCTTGTCCTGTGATAAAAAGCCTTCTGTTTCGAGTGCCAAACCTTTCACGGGAGCATTTTCAAGCTTTTGGCACCATTTTTGAGTGAATTGCCAAAAGTCAGATTTTTTCTGAAATTGTGACCCCGGGGATTAGGGATTTTTTCAAAAAAATATTTTCTACCGGTTAAGTTTTTGAGGGCTGATTTCTTGTCCTGTGATAAAAAGCCTTCTGTTTCGCGTGCCAAAGCTTTCAGGTGAGCATTTGCAAGCGGTTGGCACCATTTTTGAGTGAACTGCCAAAAGTCAGATTTTTGCTGAAATTGTGACCCCGGGGCTTAGGGATTTTTTCAAAAAAATATTTTCTGCCGGTTAAGTTTTTGAGGGCTGATTTCTTGTCCTGTGATAAAAAGCCTTCTGTTTCCATCGCCAAAGCTTTCAGGTGAGCATTTGCAAGCGGTTGGCACCATTTTTGAGTGAACTGCTAAAAGTCAGATTTTTGCTGAAATTGTGACCCCGGGGCTTAGGGATTTTTTCAAAAAAATATTTTCTGCCGGTTAAGTTTTTGAGGGCTGATTTCTTGTCCTGTGATAAAAAGCCTTCTGTTTCCATCGCCAAAGCTTTCAGGTGAGCATTTGCTAGCGGTTGGCACCATTTTTGAGTGAACTGCCAAAAGTCAGATTTTTGCTGAAATTGTGACCCTGGGGCTTAGGGATTTTTTCAAAAAAATATTTTCTGCCGGTTAAGTTTTTGAGGGCTGATTTCTTGTCCTGTGATAAAAAGCCTTCTGTTTCCATCGCCAAAGCTTTCAGGTGAGCATTTTCAAGCGGTTGGCACCATTTTTGAGTGAACTGCCAAAAGTCAGATTTTTGCTGAAATTGTGACCCCGGGGCTTAGGGATTTTTTCAAAAAAATATTTTCTGCCGGTTAAGTTTTTGAGGGCTGATTTCTTGTCCTGTGATAAAAAGCCTTCTGTTTCCATCACCAAAGCTTTCAGGTGAGCATTTGCAAGCGGTTGGCACCATTTTTGAGTGAACTGCCAAAAGTCAGATTTTTTCTGAAATTGTGACCCCGGGGATTAGGGATTTTTTCAAAAAAATATTTTCTACCGGTTAAGTTTTTGAGGGCTGATTTCTTGTCCTGTGATAAAAAGCCTTCTGTTTCGCGTGCCAAAGCTTTCAGGTGAGCATATGCAAGCTTTTGGCACCATTTTTGAGTGAACTGCCAAAAGTCAGATTTTTGCTGAAATTGTGACCCCGGGGCTTAGGGATTTTTTCAAAAAAATATTTTCTGCCGGTTAAGTTTTTGAGGGCTGATTTCTTGTCCTGTGATAAAAAGCCTTCTGTTTCCATCGCCAAAGCTTTCAGGTGAGCATTTGCAAGCGGTTGGCACCATTTTTGAATGAACTGCCAAAAGTCAGATTTTTGCTGAAATTGTGATCCCGGGGCTTAGGGATTTTTTCAAAAAAATATTTTCTGCCGGTTAAGTTTTTGAGGGCTGATTTCTTGTCCTGTGATAAAAAGCCTTCTGTTTCCATCGCCAAAGCTTTCAGGTGAGCATTTGCAAGCGGTTGGCACCATTTTTGAGTGAACTGCCAAAAGTCAGATTTTTGCTGAAATTGTGACCCCGGGGCTTAGGGATTTTTTCAAAAAAATATTTTCTGCCGGTTAAGTTTTTGAGGGCTGATTTCTTGTCCTGTGATAAAAAGCCTTCTGTTTCGAGTGCCAAACCTTTCACGGGAGCATATTCAAGCTTTTGGCACCATTTTTGAGTGAACTGCCAAAAGTCAGTTTTTTTCTGAAATTGTGACCCCGGGGCTTAGGGATTTTTTCAAAAAAATATTTTCTGCCGGTTAAGTTTTTGAGGGCTGATTATTTGTCCTGTGATAAAAAGCCTTCTGTTTCCATCGCCAAAGCTTTCAGGTGAGCATTTTCAAGCTTTTGGCACCATTTTTGAGTGAACTGCCAAAAGTCAGATTATTGTTGAAATTGTGACCCCGGGCTTAGGGATTTTTTCAAAAAAATATTTTCTGCCGGTTAAGTTTTTGAGGGCTGATTTCTTGTCCTGTGATAAAAAGCCTTCTGTTTCGAGTGCCAAACCTTTCAGGGGAGCATTTTCAAGCTTTTGGCACCATTTTTGAGTGAACTGCCAAAAGTCAGATTTTTTCTGAAATTGTGACCCCGGGGCTTAGGGATTTTTTCAAAAAAATATTTTCTGCCGGTTAAGTTTTTGAGGGCTGATTTCTTGTCCTGTGATAAAAAGCCTTCTGTTTCGAGTGCCAAACCTTTCAGGTGAGCATTTGCAACCGGTTGGCACCATTTTTGAGTGAACTGCCAAAAGTCAGTTTTTTTCTGAAATTGTGACCCCGGGGCTTAGGGATTTTTTCAAAAAAATATTTTCTGCCGGTTAAGTTTTTGAGGGCTGATTATTTGTCCTGTGATAAAAAGCCTTCTGTTTCCATCGCCAAAGCTTTCAGGTGAGCATTTGCAAGCTTTTGGCACCATTTTTGAGTGAACTGCCAAAAGTCAGATTTTTGCTGAAATTGTGACCCCGGGGCTTAGGGATTTTTTCAAAAAAATATTTTCTGCCGGTTAAGTTTTTGAGGGCTGATTTCTTGTCCTGTGATAAAAAGCCTTCTGTTTCCATCGCCAAAGCTTTCAGGTGAGCATTTTCAAGCGGTTGGCACCATTTTTGAGTGAACTGCCAAAAGTCAGATTTTTGCTGAAATTGTGACCCCGGGGCTTAGGGATTTTTTCAAAAAAATATTTTCTGCCGGTTAAGTTTTTGAGGGCTGATTTCTTGTCCTGTGATAAAAAGCCTTCTGTTTCCATCGCCAAAGCTTTCAGGTGAGCATTTGCAAGCGGTTGGCACCATTTTTGAGTGAACTGCCAAAAGTCAGATTTTTTCTGAAATTGTGACCCCGGGGATTAGGGATTTTTTCAAAAAAATATTTTCTACCGGTTAAGTTTTTGAGGGCTGATTTCTTGTCCTGTGATAAAAAGCCTTCTGTTTCGCGTGCCAAAGCTTTCAGGTGAGCATTTGCAAGCTTTTGGCACCATTTTTGAGTGAACTGCCAAAAGTCAGATTTTTGCTGAAATTGTGACCCCGGGGCTTAGGGATTTTTTCAAAAAAATATTTTCTGCCGGTTAAGTTTTTGAGGGCTGATTTCTTGTCCTGTGATAAAAAGCCTTCTGTTTCCATCGCCAAAGCTTTCAGGTGAGCATTTGCAAGCGGTTGGCACCATTTTTGAGTGAACTGCCAAAAGTCAGATTTTTGCTGAAATTGTGACCCCGGGGCTTAGGGATTTTTTCAAAAAAATATTTTCTGCCGGTTAAGTTTTTGAGGGCTGATTTCTTGTCCTGTGATAAAAAGCCTTCTGTTTCCATTGCCAAAGCTTTCAGGTGAGCATTTGCAAGCGGTTGGCACCATTTTTGAGTGAACTGCCAAAAGTCAGATTTTTTCTGAAATTGTGACCCCGGGGATTAGGGATTTTTTCAAAAAAATATTTTCTACCGGTTAAGTTTTTGAGGGCTGATTTCTTGTCCTGTGATAAAAAGCCTTCTGTTTCGCGTGCCAAAGCTTTCAGGTGAGCATTTGCAAGCGGTTGGCACCATTTTTGAGTGAAATGCCAAAAGTCAGATTTTTGCTGAAGTTGTGACCCCGGGGCTTAGGGATTTTTTCAAAAAAATATTTTCTGCCGGTTAAGTTTTTGAGGGCTGATTTCTTGTCCTGTGATAAAAATCCTTCTGTTTCGCGTGCCAAACCTTTCAGGGGAGCATTTGCAAGCGGTTGGCACCATTTTTGAGTGAACTGCCAAAAGTCAGATTTTTGCTGAAATTGTGACCCCGGGGCTTAGGGATTTTTTCAAAAAAATATTTTCTGCCGGTTAAGTTTTTGAGGGCTGATTTCTTGTCCTGTCATAAAAAGCCTTCTGTTTCCATCGCCAAAGCTTTCAGGTGAGTATTTGCAAGCAGTTGGCACCATTTTTGAGTGAACTGCCCAAAGTCAGATTTCTGCTGAAATTGTGACCCCGGGGCTTAGGGATTTTTTCAAAAAAATATTTTCTGCCGGTTAAGTTTTTGAGGGCTGATTTCTTGTCCTGTGATAAAAAGCCTTCTGTTTCCATCGCCAAAGCTTTCAGGTGAGCATTTGCAAGCGGTTGGCACCATTTTTGAGTGAACTGCCAAAAGTCAGATTTTTGCTGAAATTGTGACCCCGGGGCTTAGGGATTTTTTCAAAAAAATATTTTCTGCCGGTTAAGTTTTTGAGGGCTGATTTCTTGTCCTGTGATAAAAAGCCTTCTGTTTCCATCGCCAAAGCTTTCAGGTGAGAATTTGCAAGCGGTTGGCACCATTTTTGAGTGAACTGCCAAAAGTCAGATTTTTGCTGAAATTGTGACCCCGGGGCTTAGGGATTTTTTCAAAAAAATATTTTCTGCCGGTTAAGTTTTTGAGGGCTGATTTCTTGTCCTGTGATAAAAAGCCTTCTGTTTCCATCGCCAAAGCTTTCAGGTGAGCATATTCAAGCGGTTGGCACCATTTTTGAGTGAACTGCCAAAAGTCAGATTTTTTCTGAAATTGTGACCCCGGGGCTTAGGGATTTTTTCAAAAAAATATTTTCTGCCGGTTAAGTTTTTGAGGGCTGATTTCTTGTCCTGTGATAAAAAGCCTTCTGTTTCCATCGCCAAAGCTTTCAGGTGAGTATTTGCAAGCGGTTGGCACCATTTTTGAGTGAACTGCCCAAAGTCAGATTTCTGCTGAAATTGTGACCCCGGGGCTTAGGGATTTTTTCAAAAAAATATTTTCTGCCGGTTAAGTTTTTGAGGGCTGATTTCTTGTCCTGTGATAAAAAGCCTTCTGTTTCCATCGCCAAAGCTTTCAGGTGAGCATTTGCAAGCGCTTGGCACCATTTTTGAGTGAACTGCCAAAAGTCAGATTTTTGCTGAAATTGTGACCCCGGGGCTTAGGGATTTTTTCAAAAAAATATTTTCTGCCGGTTAAGTTTTTGAGGGCTGATTTCTTGTCCTGTGATAAAAAGCCTTCTGTTTCCATCGCCAAAGCTTTCAGGTGAGAATTTGCAAGCGGTTGGCACCATTTTTGAGTGAACTGCCAAAAGTCAGATTTTTGCTGAAATTGTGACCCCGGGGCTTAGGGATTTTTTCAAAAAAATATTTTCTGCCGGTTAAGTTTTTGAGGGCTGATTTCTTGTCCTGTGATAAAAAGCCTTCTGTTTCCATCGCCAAAGCTTTCAGGTGAGCATTTTCAAGCGGTTGGCACCATTTTTGAGTGAACTGCCAAAAGTCAGATTTTTGCTGAAATTGTGACCCCGGGGCTTAGGGATTTTTTCAAAAAAATATTTTCTGCCGGTTAAGTTTTTGAGGGCTGATTTCTTGTCCTGTGATAAAAAGCCTTCTGTTTCCATCGCCAAAGCTTTCAGGTGAGCATTTGCAAGCGGTTGGCACCATTTTTGAGTGAACTGCCAAAAGTCAGATTTTTTCTGAAATTGTGACCCCGGGGATTAGGGATTTTTTCAAAAAAATATTTTCTACCGGTTAAGTTTTTGAGGGCTGATTTCTTGTCCTGTGATAAAAAGCCTTCTGTTTCGCGTGCCAAAGCTTTCAGGTGAGCATTTGCAAGCTTTTGGCACCATTTTTGAGTGAACTGCCAAAAGTCAGATTTTTGCTGAAATTGTGACCCCGGGGCTTAGGGATTTTTTCAAAAAAATATTTTCTGCCGGTTAAGTTTTTGAGGGCTGATTTCTTGTCCTGTGATAAAAAGCCTTCTGTTTCCATCGCCAAAGCTTTCAGGTGAGCATTTGCAAGCGGTTGGCACCATTTTTGAGTGAACTGCCAAAAGTCAGATTTTTGCTGAAATTGTGACCCCGGGGCTTAGGGATTTTTTCAAAAAAATATTTTCTGCCGGTTAAGTTTTTGAGGGCTGATTTCTTGTCCTGTGATAAAAAGCCTTCTGTTTCCATCGCCAAAGCTTTCAGGTGAGCATTTGCAAGCAGTTGTCACCATTTTTGAGTGAACTGCCAAAAGTCAGATTTTTTCTGAAATTGTGACCCCGGGGATTAGGGATTTTTTCAAAAAAATATTTTCTACCGGTTAAGTTTTTGAGGGCTGATTTCTTGTCCTGTGATAAAAAGCCTTCTGTTTCCATCGCCAAAGCTTTCAGGTGAGCATTTGCAAGCGGTTGGCACCATTTTTGAGTGAACTGCCAAAAGTCAGATTTTTGCTGAAATTGTGACCCCGGGGATTAGGGATTTTTTCAAAAAAATATTTTCTACCGGTTAAGTTTTTGAGGGCTGATTTCTTGTCCTGTGATAAAAAGCCTTCTGTTTCGCGTGCCAAAGCTTTCAGGTGAGCATTTGCAAGCGGTTGGCACCATTTTTGAGTGAAATGCCAAAAGTCAGATTTTTGCTGAAGTTGTGACCCCGGGGCTTAGGGATTTTTTCAAAAAAATATTTTCTGCCGGTTCAGTTTTTGAGGGCTGATTATTTGTCCTGTGATAAAAAGCCTTCTGTTTCGCGTGCCAAACCTTTCAGGTGAGCATTTGCAAGCTTTTGGCACCATTTTTGAGTGAACTGCCAAAAGTCAGATTTTTGCTGAAATTGTGACCCCGGGGCTTAGGGATTTTTTCAAAAAAATATTTTCTGCCGGTTAAGTTTTTGAGGGCTGATTTCTTGTCCTGTGATAAAAAGCCTTCTGTTTCCATCGCCAAAGCTTTCAGGTGAGCATTTTCAAGCGGTTGGCACCATTTTTGAGTGAACTGCCAAAAGTCAGATTTTTGCTGAAATTGTGACCCCGGGGCTTAGGGATTTTTTCAAAAAAATATTTTCTGCCGGTTAAGTTTTTGAGGGCTGATTTCTTGTCCTGTCATAAAAAGCCTTCTGTTTCCATCGCCAAAGCTTTAAGGTGAGTATTTGCAAGCAGTTGGCACCATTTTTGAGTGAACTGCCCAAAGTCAGATTTTTGCTGAAATTGTGACCCCGGGGCTTAGGGATTTTTTCAAAAAAATATTTTCTGCCGGTTAAGTTTTTGAGGGCTGATTTCTTGTCCTGTGATAAAAAGCCTTCTGTTTCCATCGCCAAAGCTTTCAGGTGAGCATTTGCAAGCGGTTGGCACCATTTTTGAGTGAACTGCCAAAAGTCAGATTTTTGCTGAAATTGTGACCCCGGGGCTTAGGGATTTTTTCAAAAAAATATTTTCTGCCGGTTAAGTTTTTGAGGGCTGATTTCTTGTCCTGTGATAAAAAGCCTTCTGTTTCCATCGCCAAAGCTTTCAGGTGAGAATTTGCAAGCGGTTGGCACCATTTTTGAGTGAACTGCCAAAAGTCAGATTTTTGCTGAAATTGTGACCCCGGGGCTTAGGGATTTTTTCAAAAAAATATTTTCTGCCGGTTAAGTTTTTGAGGGCTGATTTCTTGTCCTGTGATAAAAAGCCTTCTGTTTCGAGTGCCAAACCTTTCAGGGGAGCATTTTCAAGCTTTTGGCACCATTTTTGAGTGAACTGCCAAAAGTCAGATTTTTTCTGAAATTGTGACCCCGGGGCTTAGGGATTTTTTCAAAAAAATATTTTCTGCCGGTTAAGTTTTTGAGGGCTGATTTCTTGTCCTGTGATAAAAAGCCTTCTGTTTCGAGTGCCAAACCTTTCACGGGAGCATTTTCAAGCTTTTGGCACCATTTTTGAGTGAACTGCCAAAAGTCAGATTTTTTCTGAAATTGTGACCCCGGGGCTTAGGGATTTTTTCAAAAAAATATTTTCTGCCGGTTAAGTTTTTGAGGGCTGATTTCTTGTCCTGTGATAAAAAGCCTTCTGTTTCGAGTGCCAAACCTTTCACGGGAGCATTTTCAAGCTTTTGGCACCATTTTTGAGTGAATTGCCAAAAGTCAGATTTTTTCTGAAATTGTGACCCCGGGGATTAGGGATTTTTTCAAAAAAAAAATTTCTACCGGTTAAGTTTTTGAGGGCTGATTTCTTGTCCTGTGATAAAAAGCCTTCTGTTTCGCGTGCCAAAGCTTTCAGGTGAGCATTTGCAAGCGGTTGGCACCATTTTTGAGTGAACTGCCAAAAGTCAGATTTTTGCTGAAATTGTGACCCCGGGGCTTAGGGATTTTTTCAAAAAAATATTTTCTGCCGGTTAAGTTTTTGAGGGCTGATTTCTTGTCCTGTGATAAAAAGCCTTCTGTTTCGCGTGCCAAACCTTTCAGGTGAGCATTTGCAAGCGGTTGGCACCATTTTTGAGTGAACTGCCAAAAGTCAGATTTTTGCTGAAATTGTGACCCAGGGGCTTAGGGATTTTTTCAAAAAAATATTTTCTGCCGGTTAAGTTTTTGAGGGCTGATTTCTTGTCCTGTGATAAAAAGCCTTCTGTTTCCATCGCCAAAGCTTTCAGGTGAGCATTTGCAAGCGGTTGGCACCATTTTTGAGTGAACTGCCAAAAGTCAGATTTTTTCTGAAATTGTGACCCCGGGGCTTAGGGATTTTTTCAAAAAAATATTTTCTGCCGGTTAAGTTTTTGAGGGCTGATTTCTTGTCCTGTGATAAAAATCCTTCTGTTTCGCGTGCCAAACCTTTCAGGAGAGCATTTGCAAGCGGTTGGCACCATTTTTGAGTGAACTGCCAAAAGTCAGATTTTTGCTGAAATTGTGACCCCGGGGCTTAGGGATTTTTTCAAAAAAATATTTTCTGCCGGTTAAGTTTTTGAGGGCTGATTTCTTGTCCTGTGATAAAAAGCCTTCTGTTTCGAGTGCCAAACCTTTCACGGGAGCATTTTCAAGCTTTTGGCACCATTTTTGAGTGAATTGCCAAAAGTCAGATTTTTTCTGAAATTGTGACCCCGGGGATTAGGGATTTTTTCAAAAAAAAAATTTCTACCGGTTAAGTTTTTGAGGGCTGATTTCTTGTCCTGTGATAAAAAGCCTTCTGTTTCGCGTGCCAAAGCTTTCAGGTGAGCATTTGCAAGCGGTTGGCACCATTTTTGAGTGAACTGCCAAAAGTCAGATTTTTGCTGAAATTGTGACCCCGGGCCTTAGGGATTTTTTCAAAAAAATATTTTCTGCCGGTTAAGTTTTTGAGGGCTGATTTCTTGTCCTGTGATAAAAAGCCTTCTGTTTCCATCGCCAAAGCTTTCAGATGAGCATTTGCAAGCGGTTGGCACCATTTTTGAGTGAACTGCCAAAAGTCAGATTTTTGCTGAAATTGTGACCCCGGGGCTTAGGGATTTTTTCAAAAAAATATTTTCTGCCGGTTAAGTTTTTGAGGGCTGATTTCTTGTCCTGTGATAAAAAGCCTTCTGTTTCGCGTGCCAAAGCTTTCAGGTGAGCATTTGCAAGCAGTTGGCACCATTTTTGAGTGAAATGCCAAAAGTCAGATTTCTGCTGAAATTGTGACCCCGGGGCTTAGGGATTTTTTCAAAAAAATATTTTCTGCCGGTTAAGTTTTTGAGGGCTGATTTCTTGTCCTGTGATAAAAAGCCTTCTGTTTCCATCGCCAAAGCTTTCAGGTGAGCATTTGCAAGCGGTTGGCACCATTTTTGAGTGAACTGCCAAAAGTCAGATTTTTGCTGAAATTGTGACACCGGGGCTTAGGGATTTTTTCAAAAAAATATTTTCTGCCGGTTAAGTTTTTGAGGGCTGATTTCTTGTCCTGTGATAAAAAGCCTTCTGTTTCGCGTGCCAAAGCTTTCAGGTGAGCATTTGCAAGCGGTTGGCACCATTTTTGAGTGAACTGCCAAAAGTCAGATTTTTTCTGAAATTGTGACCCCGGGGCGGAGGGATTTTTTCAAAAAAATATTTTCTGCCGGTTAAGTTTTTGAGGGCTGATTTCTTGTCCTGTGATAAAAAGCCTTCTGTTTCCATCGCCAAAGCTTTCAGGTGAGCATTTGCAAGCGGTTGGCACCATTTTTGAGTGAACTGCCAAAAGTCAGATTTTTGCTGAAATTGTGACCCCGGGGCTTGGGATTTTTTCAAAAAAATATTTTCTGCCGGTTAAGTTTTTGAGGGCTGATTTCTTGTCCTGTCATAAAAAGCCTTCTGTTTCCATCGCCAAAGCTTTCAGGTGAGCATTTGCAAGCGGTTGGCACCATTTTTGAGTGAACTACCAAAAGTCAGATTTTTTCTGAAATTGTAACCCCGGGGCGGAGGGATTTTTTCAAAAAAATATTTTCTGCCGGTTAAGTTTTTGAGGGCTGATTTCTTGTCCTGTGATAAAAAGCCTTCTGTTTCCATCGCCAAAGCTTTCAGGTGAGCATTTGCAAGCGGTTGGCACCATTTTTGAGTGAACTGCCAAAAGTCAGATTTTTGCTGAAATTCTGACCCCGGAGCTTAGGGATTTTTTCAAAAAAATATTTTCTGCCGGTTAAGTTTTTGAGGGCTGATTTCTTGTCCTGTGATAAAAAGCATTCTGTTTCGCGTGCCAAACCTTTCAGGGGAGCATTTGCAAGCGGTTGGCACCATTTTTAAGTGAACTGCCAAAAGTCAGATTTTTTCTGAAATTGTGACCCCGGGGCTTGGGATTTTTTCAAAAAAATATTTTCTGCCGGTTAAGTTTTTGAGGGCTGATTTCTTGTCCTGTCATAAAAAGCCTTCTGTTTCCATCGCCAAAGCTTTCAGGTGAGCATTTGCAAGCGGTTGGCACCATTTTTGAGTGAACTGCCAAAAGTCAGATTTTTGCTGAAATTGTGACCCCGGGGCTTAGGGATTTTTTCAAAAAAATTTTTTCTGCCGGTTAAGTTTTTGAGGGCTGATTTCTTGTCCTGTCATAAAAAGCCTTCTGTTTCCATCGCCAAAGCTTTCAGGTGAGCATTTGCAAGCGGTTGGCACCATTTTTGAGTGAACTGCCAAAAGTCAGATTTTTGCTGAAATTGTGACCCCGGGGCTTAGGGATTTTTTCAAAAAAATATTTTCTGCCGGTTAAGTTTTTGAGGGCTGATTTCTTGTCCTGTGATAAAAAGCCTTCTGTTTCGAGTGCCAAACCTTTCAGGGGAGCATTTTCAAGCTTTTGGCACCATTTTTGAGTGAACTGCCAAAAGTCAGATTTTTTCTGAAATTGTGACCCCGGGGCTTAGGGATTTTTTCAAAAAAATATTTTCTACCGGTTAAGTTTTTGAGGGCTGATTTCTTGTCCTGTGATAAAAAGCCTTCTGTTTCCATCGCCAAAGCTTTCAGGTGAGCATTTGCAACCGGTTGGCACCATTTTTGAGTGAACTGCCAAAAGTCAGATTTTTGCTGAAATTGTGACCCCGGGGCTTAGGGATTTTTTCAAAAAAATATTTTCTGCCGGTTAAGTTTTTGAGGGCTGATTTCTTGTCCTGTGATAAAAAGCCTTCTGTTTCGCGTGCCAAACCTTTCAGGGGAGCATTTGCAAGCGGTTGGCACCATTTTTGAGTGAACTGCCAAAAGTCAGATTTTTGCTGAAATTGTGACCCCGGGGCTTAGGGATTTTTTCAAAAAAATATTTTCTGCCGGTTAAGTTTTTGAGGGCTGATTTCTTGTCCTGTGATAAAAAGCCTTCTGTTTCGAGTGCCAAACCTTTCAGGTGAGCATTTGCAAGCGGTTGGCACCATTTTTGAGTGAACTGCCAAAAGTCAGATTTTTTCTGAAATTGTGACCCTGGGGCTTAGGGATTTTTTCCAAAAAATATTTTCTGCCGGTTAAGTTTTTGAGGGCTGATTTCTTGTCCTGTGATAAAAAGCCTTCTGTTTCGCGTGCCAAACCTTTCAGGGGAGCATTTGCAAGCGGTTGGCACCATTTTTGAGTGAACTGCCAAAAGTCAGATTTTTGCTGAAATTGTGACCCCGGGGCTTAGGGATTTTTTCCAAAAAATATTTTCTGCCGGTTAAGTTTTTGAGGGCTGATTTCTTGTCCTGTGATAAAAAGCCTTCTGTTTCGCGTGCCAAACCTTTCAGGGGAGCATTTGCAAGCGGTTGGCACCATTTTTGAGTGAACTGCCAAAAGTCAGATTTTTTCTGAAATTGTGACCCCGGGGCTTAGGGATTTTTTCAAAAAAATATTTTCTGCCGGTTAAGTTTTTGAGGGCTGATTTCTTGTCCTGTGATAAAAAGCCTTCTGTTTCCATCGCCAAAGCTTTCAGGTGAGCATTTGCAACCGGTTGGCACCATTTTTGAGTGAACTGCCCAAAGTCAGATTTTTGCTGAAATTGTGACCCCGGGGCTTAGGGATTTTTTCCAAAAAATATTTTCTGCCGGTTAAGTTTTTGAGGGCTGATTTCTTGTCCTGTGATAAAAAGCCTTCTGTTTCGCGTTCCAAACCTTTCAGGGGAGCATTTGCAAGCGGTTGGCACCATTTTTGAGTGAACTGCCAAAAGTCAGATTTTTTCTGAAATTGTGACCCCGGGGCTTAGGGATTTTTTCAAAAAAATATTTTCTGCCGGTTAACTTTTTGAGGGCTGATTTCTTGTCCTGTGATAAAAAGCCTTCTGTTTCGAGTGCCAAACCTTTCAGGGGAGCATTTGCAAGCGGTTGGCACCATTTTTGAGTGAACTGCCAAAAGTCAGATTTTTGCTGAAATTGTGACCTCGGGCTTAGGGATTTTTTCAAAAAAATATTTTCTGCCGGTTAAGTTTTTGAGGGCTGATTTCTTGTCCTGTGATAAAAAGCCTTCTGTTTCCATCGCCAAAGCTTTCAGGTGAGCATTTGCAACCGGTTGGCACCATTTTTGAGTGAACTGCCAAAAGTCAGATTTTTGCTGAAATTGTGACCCCGGGGCTTAGGGATTTTTTCCAAAAAATATTTTCTGCCGGTTAAGTTTTTGAGGGCTGATTTCTTGTCCTGTGATAAAAAGCCTTCTGTTTCGCGTGCCAAACCTTTCAGGGGAGCATTTGCAAGCGGTTGGCACCATTTTTGAGTGAACTGCCAAAAGTCAGATTTTTTCTGAAATTGTGACCCCGGGGCTTAGGGATTTTTTCAAAAAAAAAATTTCTGCCGGTTAAGTATTTGAGGGCTGATTTCTTGTCCTGTGATAAAAAGCCTTCTGTTTCGAGTGCCAAACCTTTCAGGGGAGCATTTGCAAGCGGTTGGCAACATTTTTGAGTGAACTGCCAAAAGTCAGATTTTTGCTGAAATTGTGACCCCGGGGCTTAGGGATTTTTTCCAAAAAATATTTTCTGCCGGTTAAGTTTTTGAGGGCTGATTCCTTGTCCTGTGATAAAAAGCCTTCTGTTTCGAGTGCCAAACCTTTCAGGGGAGCATTTTCAAGCTTTTGGCACCATTTTTGAGTGAACTGCCAAAAGTCAGATTTTTGCTGAAATTGTGACCCCGGGGCTTAGGGATTTTTTCAAAAAAATATTTTCTGCCGGTTAAGTTTTTGAGGGCTGATTTCTTGTCCTGTGATAAAAAGCCTTCTGTTTCGAGTGCCAAACCTTTCAGGTGAGCATTTGCAAGCAGTTGGCACCATTTTTGAGCGAACTGCCAAAAGTCAGATTTTTGCTGAAATTGTGACCTCGGGCTTAGGGATTTTTTCAAAAAAATATTTTCTGCCGGTTAAGTTTTTGAGGGCTGATTTCTTGTCCTGTGATAAAAAGCCTTCTGTTTCCATCGCCAAAGCTTTCAGGTGAGCATTTGCAACCGTTTGGCACCATTTTTGAGTGAACTGCCAAAAGTCAGATTTTTGCTGAAATTGTGACCCCGGGGCTTAGGGATTTTTTCCAAAAAATATTTTCTGCCGGTTAAGTTTTTGAGGGCTGATTTCTTGTCCTGTGATAAAAAGCCTTCTGTTTCGCGTGCCAAACCTTTCAGGGGAGCATTTGCAAGCGGTTGGCACCATTTTTGAGTGAACTGCCAAAAGTCAGATTTTTTCTGAAATTGTGACCCCGGGGCTTAGGGATTTTTTCAAAAAAATATTTTCTGCCGGTTAAGTTTTTGAGGGCTGATTTCTTGTCCTGTGATAAAAAGCCTTCTGTTTCGAGTGCCAAACCTTTCAGGGGAGCATTTGCAAGCGGTTGGCACCATTTTTGAGTGAACTGCCAAAAGTCAGATTTTTGCTGAAATTGTGACCCCGGGGCTTAGGGATTTTTTCCAAAAAATATTTTCTGCCGGTTAAGTTTTTGAGGGCTGATTTCTTGTCCTGTGATAAAAAGCCTTCTGTTTCCATCGCCAAAGCTTTCAGGTGAACATTTGCAACCGGTTGGCACCATTTTTGAGTGAACTGCCAAAAGTCAGATTTTTGCTGAAATTGTGACCCCGGGGCTTAGGGATTTTTTCAAAAAAATATTTTCTGCCGGTTAAGTTTTTGAGGGCTGATTTCTTGTCCTGTGATAAAAAGCCTTCTGTTTCGCGTGCCAAACCTTTCAGGGGAGCAATTGCAAGCGGTTGGCACCATTTTTGAGTGAACTGCCAAAAGTCAGATTTTTTCTGAAATTGTGACCCCGGGGCTTAGGGATTTTTTCAAAAAAATATTTTCTGCCGGTTAAGTTTTTGAGGGCTGATTTCTTGTCCTGTGATAAAAAGCCTTCTGTTTCGAGTGCCAAACCTTTCAGGGGAGCATTTGCAAGCGGTTGGCAACATTTTTGAGTGAACTGCCAAAAGTCAGATTTTTGCTGAAATTGTGACCCCGGGGCTTAGGGATTTTTTCCAAAAAATATTTTCTGCCGGTTAAGTTTTTGAGGGCTGATTCCTTGTCCTGTGATAAAAAGCCTTCTGTTTCGAGTGCCAAACCTTTCAGGGGAGCATTTTCAAGCTTTTGGCACCATTTTTGAGTGAACTGCCAAAAGTCAGATTTTTTCTGAAATTGTGACCCCGGGGCTTAGGGATTTTTTCAAAAAAATATTTTCTGCCGGTTAAGTTTTTGAGGGCTGATTCCTTGTCCTGTGATAAAAAGCCTTCTGTTTCGCGTGCCAAACCTTTCAGGTGAGCATTTGCAAGCGGTTGGCACCATTTTTGAGTGAACTGCCAAAAGTCAGATTTTTGCTGAAATTGTGACCCCGGGGCTTAGGGATTTTTTCAAAAAAATATTTTCTGCCGGTTAAGTTTTTGAGGGCTGATTTCTTGTCCTGTGCTAAAAAGCCTTCTGTTTCCATCGCCAAAGCTTTCAGGTGAGCATTTTCAAGCTTTTGGCACCATTTTTGAGTGAATTGCCAAAAGTCAGATTTTTGCTGAAATTGTGACCCCGGGGCTTAGGGATTTTTTCAAAAAAATATTTTCTGCCGGTTAAGTTTTTGAGGGCTGATTTCTTGTCCTGTGATAAAAAGACTTCTGTTTCGCGTGCCAAACCTTTCAGGGGAGCATTTGCAAGCGGTTGGCACCATTTTTGAGTGAACTGCCAAAAGTCAGATTTTTGCTGAAATTGTGACCCCGGGGCTTAGGGATTTTTTCAAAAAAATATTTTCTGCCGGTTAAGTTTTTGAGGGCTGATTTCTTGTCCTATGATAAAAAGCCTTCTGTTTCCATCGCCAAAGCTTTCAGGTGAGCATTTGCAAGCGGTTGGCACCATTTTTGAGTGAACTGCCAAAAGTCAGATTTTTGCTGAAATTGTGACCCCGGGGCTTAGGGATTTTTTCAAAAAAATATTTTCTGCCGGTTAAGTTTTTGAGGGCTGATTTCTTGTCCTGTGATAAAAAGCCTTCTGTTTCGAGTGCCAAACCTTTCAGGGGAGCATTTTCAAGCTTTTGGCACCATTTTTGAGTGAACTGCCAAAAGTCAGATTTTTTCTGAAATTGTGACCCCGGGGCTTAGGGATTTTTTCCAAAAAATATTTTCTGCCGGTTAAGTTTTTGAGGGCTGATTTCTTGTCCTGTGATAAAAAGCCTTCTGTTTCGAGTGCCAAACCTTTCACGGGCGCATTTTCAAGCTTTTGGCACCATTTTTGAGTGAACTGCCAAAAGTCAGATTTTTGCTGAAATTGTGACCCCGGGGCTTAGGGATTTTTTCCAAAAAATATTTTCTGCCGGTTAAGTTTTTGAGGGCTGATTCCTTGTCCTGTGATAAAAAGCCTTCTGTTTCGAGTGCCAAACCTTTCAGGGGAGCATTTTCAAGCTTTTGGCACCATTTTTGAGTGAACTGCCAAAAGTCAGATTTTTGCTGAAATTGTGACCCCGGGGCTTAGGGATTTTTTCAAAAAAATATTTTCTGCCGGTTAAGTTTTTGAGGGCTGATTTCTTGTCCTGTGATAAAAAGCCTTCTGTTTCGAGTGCCAAACCTTTCAGGTGAGCATTTGCAAGCAGTTGGCACCATTTTTGAGTGAACTGCCAAAAGTCAGATTTTTGCTGAAATTGTGACCTCGGGCTTAGGGATTTTTTCAAAAAAATATTTTCTGCCGGTTAAGTTTTTGAGGGCTGATTTCTTGTCCTGTGATAAAAAGCCTTCTGTTTCCATCGCCAAAGCTTTCAGGTGAGCATTTGCAAGCGGTTGGCACCATTTTTGAGTGAACTGCCAAAAGTCAGATTTTTGCTGAAATTGTGACCCCGGGGCTTAGGGATTTTTTCCAAAAAATATTTTCTGCCGGTTAAGTTTTTGAGGGCTGATTTCTTGTCCTGTGATAAAAAGCCTTCTGTTTCCATCGCCAAAGCTTTCAGGTGAGCATTTGCAACCGGTTGGCACCATTTTTGAGTGAACTGCCAAAAGTCAGATTTTGGCTGAAATTGTGACAGCGGGGCTTAGGGATTTTTTCAAAAAAATATTTTCTGCCGGTTAAGTTTTTGAGGGCTGATTTCTTGTCCTGTGATAAAAAGCCTTCTGTTTCGCGTGCCAAACCTTTCAGGGGAGCAATTGCAAGCGGTTGGCACCATTTTTGAGTGAACTGCCAAAAGTCAGATTTTTTCTGAAATTGTGACCCCGGGGCTTAGGGATTTTTTCAAAAAAATATTTTCTGCCGGTTAAGTTTTTGAGGGCTGATTCCTTGTCCTGTGATAAAAAGCCTTCTGTTTCGAGTGCCAAACCTTTCAGGGGAGCATTTTCAAGCTTTTGGCACCATTTTTGAGTGAACTGCCAAAAGTCAGATTTTTTTCTGAAATTGTGACCCCGGGGCTTAGGGATTTTTTCAAAAAAATATTTTCTGCCGGTTAAGTTTTTGAGGGCTGATTCCTTGTCCTGTGATAAAAAGCCTTCTGTTTCGCGTGCCAAACCTTTCAGGTGAGCATTTGCAAGCGGTTGGCACCATTTTTGAGTGAACTGCCAAAAGTCAGATTTTTGCTGAAATTGTGACCCCGGGGCTTAGGGATTTTTTCAAAAAAATATTTTCTGCCGGTTAAGTTTTTGAGGGCTGATTTCTTGTCCTGTGCTAAAAAGCCTTCTGTTTCCATCGCCAAAGCTTTCAGGTGAGCATTTGCAAGCTTTTGGCACCATTTTTGAGTGAATTGCCAAAAGTCAGATTTTTGCTGAAATTGTGACCCCGGGGCTTAGGGATTTTTTCAAAAAAATATTTTCTGCCGGTTAAGTTTTTGAGGGCTGATTTCTTGTCCTGTGATAAAAAGACTTCTGTTTCGCATGCCAAACCTTTCAGGGGAGCATTTGCAAGCGGTTGGCACCATTTTTGAGTGAACTGCCAAAAGTCAGATTTTTGCTGAAATTGTGACCCCGGGGCTTAGGGATTTTTTCAAAAAAATATTTTCTGCCGGTTAAGTTTTTGAGGGCTGATTTCTTGTCCTATGATAAAAAGCCTTCTGTTTCCATCGCCAAAGCTTTCAGGTGAGCATTTGCAAGCGGTTGGCACCATTTTTGAGTGAACTGCCAAAAGTCAGATTTTTGCTGAAATTGTGACCCCGGGGCTTAGGGATTTTTTCAAAAAAATATTTTCTGCCGGTTAAGTTTTTGAGGGCTGATTTCTTGTCCTGTGATAAAAAGCCTTCTGTTTCGAGTGCCAAACCTTTCAGGGGAGCATTTTCAAGCTTTTGGCACCATTTTTGAGTGAACTGCCAAAAGTCAGATTTTTTCTGAAATTGTGACCCCGGGGCTTAGGGATTTTTTCCAAAAAATATTTTCTGCCGGTTAAGTTTTTGAGGGCTGATTTCTTGTCCTGTGATAAAAAGCCTTCTGTTTCGAGTGCCAAACCTTTCACGGGCGCATTTTCAAGCTTTTGGCACCATTTTTGAGTGAATTGCCAAAAGTCAGATTTTTTCTGAAATTGTGACCCCGGGGATTAGGGATTTTTTCAAAAAAATATTTTCTACCGGTTAAGTTTTTGAGGGCTGATTACTTGTCCTGTGATAAAAAGCCTTCTGTTTCGCGTGCCAAAGCTTTCAGGTGAGCATTTGCAAGCGGTTGGCACCATTTTTGAGTGAACTGCCAAAAGTCAGATTTTTGCTGAAGTTGTGACCCCGGGGCTTAGGGATTTTTTCAAAAAAATATTTTCTGCCGGTTAAATTTTTGAGGGCTGATTTCTTGTCCTGTGATAAAAATCCTTCTGTTTCGCGTGCCAAACCTTTCAGGGGAGCATTTGCAAGCGGTTGGCACCATTTTTGAGTGAACTGCCAAAAGTCAGATTTTTGCTGAAATTGTGACCCCGGGGCTTAGGGATTTTTTCAAAAAAATATTTTCTGCCGGTTAAGTTTTTGAGGGCTGATTTCTTGTCCTGTGATAAAAAGCCTTCTGTTTCGAGTGCCAAACCTTTCACGGGAGCATTTTCAAGCTTTTGGCACCATTTTTGAGTGAATTGCCAAAAGTCAGATTTTTTCTGAAATTGTGACCCCGGGGATTAGGGATTTTTTCAAAAAAATATTTTCTACCGGTTAAGTTTTTGAGGGCTGATTTCTTGTCCTGTGATAAAAAGCCTTCTGTTTCGCGTGCCAAAGCTTTCAGGTGAGCATTTGCAAGCGGTTGGCACCATTTTTGAGTGAACTGCAAAAAGTCAGATTTTTGCTGAAATTGTGACCCCGGGGCTTAGGGATTTTTTCAAAAAAATATTTTCTGCCGGTTAAGTTTTTGAGGGCTGATTTCTTGTCCTGTGATAAAAAGCCTTCTGTTTCCAGCGCCAAAGCTTTCAGGTGAGCATTTGCAAGCGGTTGGCACCATTTTTGAGTGAACTGCCAAAAGTCAGATTTTTGCTGAAATTGTGACCCCGGGGCTTAGGGATTTTTTCAAAAAAATATTTTCTGCCGGTTAAGTTTTTGAGGGCTGATTTCTTGTCCTGTGATAAAAAGCCTTCTGTTTCCATCGCCAAAGCTTTCAGATGAGCATTTGCAAGCGGTTGGCACCATTTTTGAGTGAACTGCCAAAAGTCAGATTTTTGCTGAAATTGTGACCCCGGGGCTTAGGGATTTTTTCAAAAAAATATTTTCTGCCGGTTAAGTTTTTGAGGGCTGATTTCTTGTCCTGTGATAAAAAGCCTTCTGTTTCGCGTGCCAAAGCTTTCAGGTGAGCATTTGCATGCGGTTGGCACCATTTTTGAGTGAACTGCCAAAAGTCAGATTTTTGCTGAAATTGTGACCCCGGGGCTTAGGGATTTTTTCAAAAAAATATTTTCTGCCGGTTAAGTTTTTGAGGGCTGATTTCTTGTCCTGTGATAAAAAGCCTTCTGTTTCGAGTGCCAAACCTTTCAGGGGAGCATTTTCAAGCTTTTGGCACCATTTTTGAGTGAACTGCCAAAAGTCAGATTTTTTCTGAAATTGTGACCCCGGGGCTTAGGGATTTTTTTCAAAAAATATTTTCTGCCGGTTAAGTTTTTGAGGGCTGATTTCTTGTCCTGTGATAAAAAGCCTTCTGTTTCGAGTGCCAAACCTTTCACGGGAGCATTTGCAAGCGGTTGGCACCATTTTTGAGTGAATTGCCAAAAGTCAGATTTTTTCTGAAGTTGTGACCCCGGGGCTTAGGGATTTTTTCAAAAAAATATTTTCTGCCGGTTAAGTTTTTGAGGGCTGATTTCTTGTCCTGTGGTAAAAATCCTTCTGTTTCGCGTGCCAAACCTTTCACGGGAGCATTTTCCAGCTTTTGGCACCATTTTTGAGTGAATTGCCAAAAGTCAGATTTTTTCTGAAATTGTGACCCCGGGGATTAGGGATTTTTTCAAAAAAATATTTTCTACCGGTTAAGTTTTTGAGGGCTGATTTCTTGTCCTGTGATAAAAAGCCTTCTGTTTCGCGTGCCAAAGCTTTCAGGGGAGCATTTGCAAGCGGTTGGCACCATTTTTGAGTGAACTGCCAAAAGTCAGATTTTTGCTGAAATTGTGACCCCCGGGGCTTAGGGATTTTTTCAAAAAAATATTTTCTGCCGGTTAAGTTTTTGAGGGCTGATTTCTTGTCCTGTGATAAAAAGCCTTCTGTTTCGAGTGCCAAACCTTTCAGGTGAGCATTTGCAAGCGGTTGGCACCATTTTTGAGTGAACTGCCAAAAGTCAGATTTTTGCTGAAATTGTGACCCCGGGGCTTAGGGATTTTTTCAAAAAAATATTTTCTGCCGGTTAAGTTTTTGAGGGCTGATTTCTTGTCCTGTGATAAAAAGCCTTCTGTTTCCATCGCCAAAGCTTTCAGGTGAGCATTTGCAAGCGGTTGGCACCATTTTTGAGTGAACTGCCAAAAGTCAGATTTTTGCTGAAATTGTGACCCCGGGGCTTAGGGATTTTTTCAAAAAAATATTTTCTGCCGGTTAAGTTTTTGAGGGCTGATTTCTTGTCCTGTGATAAAAAGCCTTCTGTTTCCATCGCCAAAGCTTTCAGATGAGCATTTGCAAGCGGTTGGCACCATTTTTGAGTGAACTGCCAAAAGTCAGATTTTTGCTGAAATTGTGACCCCGGGGCTTAGGGATTTTTTCAAAAAAATATTTTCTGCCGGTTAAGTTTTTGAGGGCTGATTTCTTGTCCTGTGATAAAAAGCCTTCTGTTTCGCGTGCCAAAGCTTTCAGGTGAGCATTTGCATGCGGTTGGCACCATTTTTGAGTGAACTGCCAAAAGTCAGATTTTTTCTGAAATTGTGACCCCGGGGCTTAGGGATTTTTTCAAAAAAATATTTTCTACCGGTTAAGTTTTTGAGGGCTGATTTCTTGTCCTGTGATAAAAAGCCTTCTGTTTCCATCGCCAAAGCTTTCAGGTGAGCATTTGCAAGCGGTTGGCACCATTTTTGAGTGAACTGCCAAAAGTCAGATTTTTGCTGAAATTGGGACCCCGGCTTAGGGATTTTTTCAAAAAAATATTTTCTGCCGGTTAAGTTTTTGAGGGCTGATTTCTTGTCCTGTGATAAAAAGCCTTCTGTTTCCATCGCCAAAGCTTTCAGGTGAGCATTTGCAAGCGGTTGGCACCATTTTTGAGTGAACTGCCAAAAGTCAGATTTTTGCTGAAATTGTGACCCCGGGGCTTAGGGATTTTTTCAAAAAAATATTTTCTGCCGGTTAAGTTTTTGAGGGCTGATTTCTTGTCCTGTGATAAAAAGCCTTCTGTTTCCATCGCCAAAGCTTTCAGGTGAGCATTTGCAAGCGGTTGGCACCATTTTTGAGTGAACTGCCAAAAGTCAGATTTTTGCTGAAATTGTGACCCCGGGGCTTAGGGATATTTTCAAAAAAATATTTTCTGCCGGTTAAGTTTTTGAGGGCTGATTTCTTGTCCTGTGATAAAAATCCTTCTGTTTCGCGTGCCAAACCTTTCAGGTGAGCATTTGCAAGCGGTTGGCACCATTTTTGAGTGAACTGCCAAAAGTCAGATTTTTGCTGAAATTGTGACCCCGGGGCTTAGGGATTTTTTCAAAAAAATATTTTCTGCCGGTTAAGTTTTTGAGGGCTGATTTCTTGTCCTGTGATAAAAAGACTTCTGTTTCGAGTGCCAAACCTTTCACGGGAGCATTTTCAAGCTTTTGGCACCATTTTTGAGTGAATTGCCAAAAGTCAGATTTTTTCTGAAATTGTGACCCCGGGGATTAGGGATTTTTTCAAAAAAATATTTTCTACCGGTTAAGTTTTTGAGGGCTGATTTCTTGTCCTGTGATAAAAAGCCTTCTGTTTCGCGTGCCAAAGCTTTCAGGTGAGCATTTGCAAGCGGTTGGCACCATTTTTGAGTGAACTCCCAAAAGTCAGATTTTTGCTGAAATTGTGACCCCGGGGCTTAGGGATTTTTTCAAAAAAATATTTTCTGCCGGTTAAGTTTTTGAGGGCTGATTTCTTGTCCTGTGATAAAAAGCCTTCTGTTTCCATCGCCAAAGCTTTCAGGTGAGCATTTGCAAGCGGTTGGCACCATTTTTGAGTGAACTGCCAAAAGTCAGATTTTTGCTGAAATTGTGACCCCGGGGCTTAGGGATTTTTTCAAAAAAATATTTTCTGCCGGTTAAGTTTTTGAGGGCTGATTTCTTGTCCTGTGATAAAAAGCCTTCTGTTTCCATCGCCAAAGCTTTCAGATGAGCATTTGCAAGCGGTTGGCACCATTTTTGAGTGAACTGCCAAAAGTCAGATTTTTGCTGAAATTGTGACCCCGGGGCTTAGGGATTTTTTCAAAAAAATATTTTCTGCCGGTTAAGTTTTTGAGGGCTGATTTCTTGTCCTGTGATAAAAAGCCTTCTGTTTCGCGTGCCAAAGCTTTCAGGTGAGCATTTGCATGCGGTTGGCACCATTTTTGAGTGAACTGCCAAAAGTCAGATTTTTGCTGAAATTGTGACCCCGGGGCTTAGGGATTTTTTCAAAAAAATATTTTCTACCGGTTAAGTTTTTGAGGGCTGATTTCTTGTCCTGTGATAAAAAGCCTTCTGTTTCCATCGCCAAAGCTTTCAGGTGAGCATTTGCAAGCGGTTGGCACCATTTTTGAGTGAACTGCCAAAAGTCAGATTTTTGCTGAAATTGTGACCCCGGCTTAGGGATTTTTTCAAAAAAATATTTTCTGCCGGTTAAGTTTTTGAGGGCTGATTTCTTGTCCTGTGATAAAAAGCCTTCTGTTTCCATCGCCAAAGCTTTCAGGTGAGCATTTGCAAGCGGTTGGCACCATTTTTGAGTGAACTGCCAAAAGTCAGATTTTTGCTGAAATTGTGACCCCGGGGCTTAGGGATTTTTTCAAAAAAATATTTTCTGCCGGTTAAGTTTTTGAGGGCTGATTTCTTGTCCTGTCATAAAAAGCCTTCTGTTTCGAGTGCCAAACCTTTCAGGGGAGCATTTTCAAGCTTTTGGCACCATTTTTGAGTGAACTGCCAAAAGTCAGATTTTTTCTGAAATTGTGACCCCGGGGCTTAGGGATTTTTTCCAAAAAAATATTTTCTGCCGGTTAAGTTTTTGAGGGCTGATTTCTTGTCCTGTGATAAAAAGCCTTCTGTTTCGCGTGCCAAACCTTTCAGGGGAGCATTTGCAAGCGGTTGGCACCATTTTTGAGTGAACTGCCAAAAGTCAGATTTTTTCTGAAATTGTGACCCCGGGGCTTAGGAATTTTTTCAAAAAAATATTTTCTGCCGGTTAAGTTTTTGAGGGCTGATTTCTTGTCCTGTGATAAAAAGCCTTCTGTTTCCATCGCCAAAGCTTTCAGGTGAGCATTTGCAAGCGGTTGGCACCATTTTTGAGTGAACTGCCAAAAGTCAGATTTTTTCTGAAATTGTGACCCCGGGGCTTAGGGATTTTTTCAAAAAAATATTTTCTGCCGGTTAAGTTTTTGAGGGCTGATTTCTTGTCCTGTCATAAAAAGCCTTCTCTTTCGCGTGCCAAACCTTTCAGGGGAGCATTTGCAAGCGGTTGGCACCATTTTTAAGTGAACTGCCAAAAGTCAGATTTTTGCTGAAATTGTGACCCCGGGGCTTAGGGATATTTTCAAAAAAATATTTTCTGCCGGTTAAGTTTTTGAGGGCTGATTTCTTGTCCTGTGATAAAAAAGCCTTCTGTTTCGCGTGCCAAAGCTTTCAGGTGAGCATTTGCAAGCGGTTGGCACCATTTTTGAGTGAACTGCCAAAAGTCAGATTTTTGCTGAAGTTGTGACCCCGGGGCTTAGGGATTTTTTCAAAAAAATATTTTCTGCCGGTTAAATTTTTGAGGGCTGATTTCTTGTCCTGTGATAAAAATCCTTCTGTTTCGCGTGCCAAACCTTTCAGGGGAGCATTTGCAAGCGGTTGGCACCATTTTTGAGTGAACTGCCAAAAGTCAGATTTTTGCGGAAATTGTGACCCCGGGGCTTAGGGATTTTTTCAAAAAAATATTTTCTGCCGGTTAAGTTTTTGAGGGCTGATTTCTTGTCCTGTGATAAAAAGCCTTCTGTTTCGAGTACCAAACCTTTCACGGGAGCATTTTCCAGCTTTTGGCACCATTTTTGAGTGAATTGCCAAAAGTCAGATTTTTTCTGAAATTGTGACCCCGGGGATTAGGGATTTTTTCAAAAAAATATTTTCTACCGGTTAAGTTTTTGAGGGCTGATTTCTTGTCCTGTGATAAAAAGCCTTCTGTTTCGCGTGCCAAAGCTTTCAGGTGAGCATTTGCAAGCGGTTGGCACCATTTTTGAGTGAACTGCCAAAAGTCAGATTTTTGCTGAAATTGTGACCCCCGGGGCTTAGGGATTTTTTCAAAAAAATATTTTCTGCCGGTTTAGTTTTTGAGGGCTGATTTCTTGTCCTGTGATAAAAAGCCTTCTGTTTCGCGTGCCAAAGCTTTCAGGTGAGCATTTGCATGCGGTTGGCACCATTTTTGAGTGAACTGCCAAAAGTCAGATTTTTTCTGAAATTGTGACCCCGGGGCTTAGGCATTTTTTCAAAAAAATATTTTCTACCGGTTAAGTTTTTGAGGGCTGATTTCTTGTCCTGTGATAAAAAGCCTTCTGTTTCGCGTGCCAAAGCTTTCAGGGGAGCATTTGCAAGCGGTTGGCACCATTTTTGAGTGAACTGCCAAAAGTCAGATTTTTGCTGAAATTGTGACCCCGGGGCTTAGGGATTTTTTCAAAAAAATATTTTCTGCCGGTTAAGTTTTTGAGGGCTGATTTCTTGTCCTGTGATAAAAAGCCTTCTGTTTCGAGTACCAAACCTTTCACGGGAGCATTTGCAAGCGGTTGGCACCATTTTTGAGTGAATTGCCAAAAGTCAGATTTTTTCTGAAATTGTGACCCCGGGGATTAGGGATTTTTTCAAAAAAATATTTTCTACCGGTTAAGTTTTTGAGGGCTGATTTCTTGTCCTGTGATAAAAAGCCTTCTGTTTCGCGTGCCAAAGCTTTCAGGTGAGCATTTGCAAGCGGTTGGCACCATTTTTGAGTGAACTGCCAAAAGTCAGATTTTTGCTGAAATTGTGACCCCCGGGGCTTAGGGATTTTTTCAAAAAAATATTTTCTGCCGGTTTAGTTTTTGAGGGCTGATTTCTTGTCCTGTGATAAAAAGCCTTCTGTTTCGCGTGCCAAAGCTTTCAGGTGAGCATTTGCATGCGGTTGGCACCATTTTTGAGTGAACTGCCAAAAGTCAGATTTTTTCTGAAATTGTGACCCCGGGGCTTAGGGATTTTTTCAAAAAAATATTTTCTACCGGTTAAGTTTTTGAGGGCTGATTTCTTGTCCTGTGATAAAAAGCCTTCTGTTTCCATCGCCAAAGCTTTCAGGTGAGCATTTGCAAGCGGTTGGCACCATTTTTGAGTGAACTGCCAAAAGTCAGATTTTTGCTGAAATTGTGACCCCGGGGCTTAGGGATTTTTTCAAAAAAATATTTTCTGCCGGTTAAGTTTTTGAGGGCTGATTTCTTGTCCTGTCATAAAAAGCCTTCTGTTTCCAGCGCCAAAGCTTTCAGGTGAGCATTTGCAAGCGGTTGGCACCATTTTTGAGTGAACTGCCAAAAGTCAGATTTTTGCTGAAATTGTGACCCCGGGGCTTAGGGATTTTTTCAAAAAAATATTTTCTGCCGGTTAAGTTTTTGAGGGCTGATTTCTTGTCCTGTGATAAAAAGCCTTCTGTTTCGAGTGCCAAACCTTTCACGGGAGCATTTTCAAGCTTTTGGCACCATTTTTGAGTGAATTGCCAAAAGTCAGATTTTTTCTGAAATTGTGACCCCGGGGATTAGGGATTTTTTCAAAAAAATATTTTCTACCGGTTAAGTTTTTGAGGGCTGATTTCTTGTCCTGTGATAAAAAGCCTTCTGTTTCGCGTGCCAAAGCTTTCAGGTGAGAATTTGCAAGCGGTTGGCACCATTTTTGAGTGAACTGCCAAAAGTCAGATTTTTGCTGAAATTGTGACCCCGGGGCTTAGGGATTTTTTCAAAAAAATATTTTCTGCCGGTTAAGTTTTTGAGGGCTGATTTCTTGTCCTGTGATAAAAAGCCTTCTGTTTCGAGTGCCAAACCTTTCAGGTGAGCATTTGCAAGCGGTTGGCACCATTTTTGAGTGAACTGCCAAAAGTCAGATTTTTGCTGAAATTGTGACCCCGGGGCTTAGGGATTTTTTCAAAAAAATATTTTCTGCCGGTTAAGTTTTTGAGGGCTGATTTCTTGTCCTGTGATAAAAAGCCTTCTGTTTCCATCGCCAAAGCTTTCAGGTGAGCATTTGCAAGCGGTTGGCACCATTTTTGAGTGAACTGCCAAAAGTCAGATTTTTGCTGAAATTGTGACCCCGGGGCTTAGGGATTTTTTCAAAAAAATATTTTCTGCCGGTTATGTTTTTGAGGGCTGATTTCTTGTCCTGTGATAAAAAGCCTTCTGTTTCGAGTGCCAAACCTTTCACGGGAGCATTTTCAAGCTTTTGGCACCATTTTTGAGTGAATTGCCAAAAGTCAGATTTTTTCTGAAATTGTGACCCCGGGGATTAGGGATTTTTTCAAAAAAATATTTTCTACCGGTTAAGTTTTTGAGGGCTGATTTCTTGTCCTGTGATAAAAAGCCTTCTGTTTCGCGTGCCAAAGCTTTCAGGTGAGCATTTGCAAGCGGTTGGCACCATTTTTGAGTGAACTGCCAAAAGTCAGATTTTTTCTGAAATTGTGACCCCGGGGCTTAGGGATTTTTTCAAAAAAATATTTTCTGCCGGTTAAGTTTTTGAGGGCTGATTTCTTGTCCTGTGATAAAAAGCCTTCTGTTTCGAGTGCCAAACCTTTCAGGTGAGCATTTGCAAGCGGTTGGCACCATTTTTGAGTGAACTGCCAAAAGTCAGATTTTTTCTGAAATTGTGACCCCGGGGCTTAGGGATTTTTTCAAAAAAATATTTTCTGCCGGTTAAGTTTTTGAGGGCTGATTTCTTGTCCTGTGATAAAAATCCTTCTGTTTCGAGTGCCAAACCTTTCAGGTGAGCATTTGCAAGCGGTTGGCACCATTTTTGAGTGAACTGCCAAAAGTCAGATTTTTGCTGAAATTGTGACCCCGGGGCTTAGGGATTTTTTCCAAAAAATATTTTCTGCCGGTTAAGTTTTTGAGGGCTGATTTCTTGTCCTGTGATAAAAAGCCTTCTGTTTCGAGTGCCAAACCTTTCACGGGAGCATTTTCAAGCTTTTGGCACCATTTTTGAGTGAATTGCCAAAAGTCAGATTTTTTCTGAAATTGTGACCCCGGGGATTAGGGATTTTTTCAAAAAAATATTTTCTACCGGTTAAGTTTTTGAGGGCTGATTTCTTGTCCTGTGATAAAAAGCCTTCTGTTTCGCGTGCCAAAGCTTTCAGGTGAGCATTTGCAAGCGGTTGGCACCATTTTTGAGTGAACTGCCAAAAGTCAGATTTTTGCTGAAATTGTGACCCCGGGGCTTAGGGATTTTTTCAAAAAAATATTTTCTGCCGGTTAAGTTTTTGAGGGCTGATTTCTTGTCCTGTGATAAAAAGCGTTCTGTTTCGAGTGCCAAACCTTTCAGGTGAGCATTTGCAAGCGGTTGGCACCATTTTTGAGTGAACTGCCAAAAGTCAGATTTTTGCTGAAATTGTGACCCCGGGGCTTAGGGATTTTTTCAAAAAAATATTTTCTGCCGGTTAAGTTTTTGAGGGCTGATTTCTTGTCCTGTGATAAAAAGCCTTCTGTTTCCATCGCCAAAGCTTTCAGGTGAGCATTTGCAACCGGTTGGCACCATTTTTGAGTGAACTGCCAAAAGTCAGATTTTTGCTGAAATTGTGACCCCGGGGCTTAGGGATTTTTTCCAAAAAATATTTTCTGCCGGTTAAGTTTTTGAGGGCTGATTTCTTGTCCTGTGATAAAAAGCCTTCTGTTTCCATCGCCAAAGCTTTCAGGTGAGCATTTGCAAGCGGTTGGCACCATTTTTGAGTGAACTGCCAAAAGTCAGATTTTTGCTGAAATTGTGACCCCGGGGCTTAGGGATTTTTTCAAAAAAATATTTTCTGCCGGTTAAGTTTTTGAGGGCTGATTTCTTGTCCTGTGATAAAAAGCCTTCTGTTTCGCGTGCCAAAGCTTTCAGGTGAGCATTTGCATGCGGTTGGCACCATTTTTGAGTGAACTGCCAAAAGTCAGATTTTTGCTGAAATTGTGACCCCGGGGATTAGGGATTTTTTCAAAAAAATATTTTCTACCGGTTAAGTTTTTGAGGGCTGATTTCTTGTCCTGTGATAAAAAGCCTTCTGTTTCGCGTGCCAAAGCTTTCAGGTGAGCATTTGCAAGCGGTTGGCACCATTTTTGAGTGAACTGCCAAAAGTCAGATTTTTTCTGAAATTGTGACCCCGGGGCTTAGGGATTTTTTCAAAAAAATATTTTCTGCCGGTTAAGTTTTTGAGGGCTGATTTCTTGTCCTGTGATAAAAAGCCTTCTGTTTCGAGTGCCAAACCTTTCAGGTGAGCATTTGCAAGCGGTTGGCACCATTTTTGAGTGAACTGCCAAAAGTCAGATTTTTTCTGAAATTGTGACCCCGGGGCTTAGGGATTTTTTCAAAAAAATATTTTCTGCCGGTTAAGTTTTTGAGGGCTGATTTCTTGTCCTGTGATAAAAATCCTTCTGTTTCGAGTGCCAAACCTTTCAGGTGAGCATTTGCAAGCGGTTGGCACCATTTTTGAGTGAACTGCCAAAAGTCAGATTTTTGCTGAAATTGTGACCCCGGGGCTTAGGGATTTTTTCCAAAAAATATTTTCTGCCGGTTAAGTTTTTGAGGGCTGATTTCTTGTCCTGTGATAAAAAGCCTTCTGTTTCGAGTGCCAAACCTTTCACGGGAGCATTTTCAAGCTTTTGGCACCATTTTTGAGTGAATTGCCAAAAGTCAGATTTTTTCTGAAATTGTGACCCCGGGGATTAGGGATTTTTTCAAAAAAATATTTTCTACCGGTTAAGTTTTTGAGGGCTGATTTCTTGTCCTGTGATAAAAAGCCTTCTGTTTCGCGTGCCAAAGCTTTCAGGTGAGCATTTGCAAGCGGTTGGCACCATTTTTGAGTGAACTGCCAAAAGTCAGATTTTTGCTGAAATTGTGACCCCGGGGCTTAGGGATTTTTTCAAAAAAATATTTTCTGCCGGTTAAGTTTTTGAGGGCTGATTTCTTGTCCTGTGATAAAAAGCGTTCTGTTTCGAGTGCCAAACCTTTCAGGTGAGCATTTGCAAGCGGTTGGCACCATTTTTGAGTGAACTGCCAAAAGTCAGATTTTTGCTGAAATTGTGACCCCGGGGCTTAGGGATTTTTTCAAAAAAATATTTTCTGCCGGTTAAGTTTTTGAGGGCTGATTTCTTGTCCTGTGATAAAAAGCCTTCTGTTTCCATCGCCAAAGCTTTCAGGTGAGCATTTGCAACCGGTTGGCACCATTTTTGAGTGAACTGCCAAAAGTCAGATTTTTGCTGAAATTGTGACCCCGGGGCTTAGGGATTTTTTCCAAAAAATATTTTCTGCCGGTTAAGTTTTTGAGGGCTGATTTCTTGTCCTGTGATAAAAAGCCTTCTGTTTCCATCGCCAAAGCTTTCAGGTGAGCATTTGCAAGCGGTTGGCACCATTTTTGAGTGAACTGCCAAAAGTCAGATTTTTGCTGAAATTGTGACCCCGGGGCTTAGGGATTTTTTCAAAAAAATATTTTCTGCCGGTTAAGTTTTTGAGGGCTGATTTCTTGTCCTGTGATAAAAAGCCTTCTGTTTCGCGTGCCAAAGCTTTCAGGTGAGCATTTGCATGCGGTTGGCACCATTTTTGAGTGAACTGCCAAAAGTCAGATTTTTGCTGAAATTGTGACCCCGGGGCTTAGGGATTTTTTCAAAAAAATATTTTCTGCCGGTTAAGTTTTTGAGGGCTGATTTCTTGTCCTGTGATAAAAAGCCTTCTGTTTCCATCGCCAAAGCTTTCAGGTGAGCATTTGCAACCGGTTGGCACCATTTTTGAGTGAACTGCCAAAAGTCAGATTTTTGCTGAAATTGTGACCCCGGGGCTTAGGGATTTTTTCAAAAAAATATTTTCTGCCGGTTAAGTTTTTGAGGGCTGATTTCTTGTCCTGTGATAAAAAGCCTTCTGTTTCGCGTGCCAAAGCTTTCAGGGGAGCATTTGCAAGCGGTTGGCACCATTTTTGAGTGAACTGCCAAAAGTCAGATTTTTTCTGAAATTGTGACCCCGGGGCTTAGGGATTTTTTCAAAAAAATATTTTCTGCCGGTTAAGTTTTTGAGGGCTGATTTCTTGTCCTGTCATAAAAAGCCTTCTGTTTCCATCGCCAAAGCTTTCAGGTGAGCATTTGCAAGCGGTTGGCACCATTTTTGAGTGAACTGCCAAAAGTCAGATTTTTTCTGAAATTGTGACCCCGGGGCTTAGGGATTTTTTCAAAAAAATATTTTCTGCCGGTTAAGTTTTTGAGGGCTGATTTCTTGTCCTGTGATAAAAAGCCTTCTGTTTCGAGTGCCAAACCTTTCAGGGGAGCATTTGCAAGCGGTTGGCACCATTTTTGAGTGAACTGCCAAAAGTCAGATTTTTGCTGAAATTGTGACCCCGGGGCTTAGGGATTTTTTCCAAAAAATATTTTCTGCCGGTTAAGTTTTTGAGGGCTGATTTCTTGTCCTGTGATAAAAAGCCTTCTGTTTCGCGTGCCAAACCTTTCAGGGGAGCATTTGCAAGCGGTTGGCACCATTTTTGAGTGAACTGCCAAAAGTCAGATTTTTGCTGAAATTGTGACCCCGGGGCTTAGGGATTTTTTCAAAAAAATATTTTCTGCCGGTTAAGTTTTTGAGGGCTGATTTCTTGTCCTGTAATAAAAAGCCTTCTGTTTCGCGTGCCAAAGCTTTCAGGTGAGCATTTGCAAGCGGTTGGCACCATTTTTGAGTGAACTGCCAAAAGTCAGATTTTTTCTGAAATTGTGACCCCGGGGCTTAGGGATTTTTTCAAAAAAATATTTTCTGCCGGTTAAGTTTTTGAGGGCTGATTTCTTGTCCTGTGATAAAAAGCCTTCTGTTTCCATCGCCAAAGCTTTCAGGTGAGTATTTGCAAGCGGTTGGCACCATTTTTGAGTGAACTGCCAAAAGTCAGATTTTTGCTGAAATTGTGACCCCGGGGCTTAGGGATTTTTTTAAAAAAATATTTTCTGCGGGTTAAGTTTTTGAGGGCTGATTTCTTGTCCTGTGATAAAAAGCCTTCTGTTTCGAGTGCCAAACCTTTCACGGGAGCATTTTCAAGCTTTTGGCACCATTTTTGAGTGAATTGCCAAAAGTCAGATTTTTTCTGAAATTGTGACCCCGGGGATTAGGGATTTTTTCAAAAAAATATTTTCTGCCGGTTAAGTTTTTGAGGGCTGATTTCTTGTCCTGTGATAAAAAGCCTTCTGTTTCCATCGCCAAAGCTTTCAGGTGAGCATTTGCAAGCGGTTGGCACCATTTTTGAGTGAACTGCCAAAAGTCAGATTTTTGCTGAAATTGTGACCCCGGGGCTTAGGGATTTTTTCAAAAAAATATTTTCTGCCGGTTAAGTTTTTGAGGGCTGATTTCTTGTCCTGTGATAAAAAGCCTTCTGTTTCGCGTGCCAAAGCTTTCAGGTGAGCATTTGCAAGCGGTTGGCACCATTTTTGAGTGAAATGCCAAAAGTCAGATTTTTGCTGAAGTTGTGACCCCGGGGCTTAGGGATTTTTTCAAAAAAATATTTTCTGCCGGTTAAGTTTTTGAGGGCTGATTTCTTGTCCTGTGATAAAAAGCCTTCTGTTTCGCGTGCCAAACCTTTCAGGGGAGCATTTGCAAGCTTTTTTCTGAAATTGTGACCCCGGGGCTTAGGGATTTTTTCAAAAAAATATTTTCTGCCGGTTAAGTTTTTGAGGGCTGATTTCTTGTCCTGTGATAAAAAGCCTTCTGTTTCCATCGCCAAAGCTTTCAGGTGAGCATTTGCAAGCGGTTGGCACCATTTTTGAGTGAACTGCCAAAAGTCAGATTTTTGCTGAAATTGTGACCCCGGGGCTTAGGGATTTTTTCAAAAAAATATTTTCTGCCGGTTAAGTTTTTGAGGGCTGATTTCTTGTCCTGTGATAAAAAGCCTTCTGTTTCCATCGCCAAAGCTTTCAGGTGAGCATTTGCAAGCGGTTGGCACCATTTTTGAGTGAACTGCCAAAAGTCAGATTTTTGCTGAAATTGTGACCCCGGGGCTTAGGGATTTTTTCAAAAAAATATTTTCTGCCGGTTAAGTTTTTGAGGGCTGATTTCTTGTCCTGTGATAAAAAGCCTTCTGTTTCCATCGCCAAAGCTTTCAGGTGAGCATTTGCAAGCGGTTGGCACCATTTTTGAGTGAACTGCCAAAAGTCAGATTTTTGCTGAAATTGTGACCCCGGGGCTTAGGGATTTTTTCAAAAAAATATTTTCTGCCGGTTAAGTTTTTGAGGGCTGATTTCTTGTCCTGTGATAAAAAGCCTTCTGTTTCGCGTGCCAAAGCTTTCAGGTGAGCATTTGCATGCGGTTGGCACCATTTTTGAGTGAACTGCCAAAAGTCAGATTTTTGCTGAAATTGTGACCCCGGGGCTTAGGGATTTTTTCCAAAAAATATTTTCTGCCGGTTAAGTTTTTGAGGGCTGATTTCTTGTCCTGTGATAAAAAGCCTTCTGTTTCGCGTGCCAAACCTTTCAGGGGAGCATTTGCAAGCGGTTGGCACCATTTTTGAGTGAACTGCCAAAAGTCAGATTTTTTCTGAAATTGTGACCCCGGGGCTTAGGGATTTTTTCAAAAAAATATTTTCTGCCGGTTAAGTTTTTGAGGGCTGATTTCTTGTCCTGTCATAAAAAGCCTTCTGTTTCCATCGCCAAAGCTTTCAGGTGAGCATTTGCAAGCGGTTGGCACCATTTTTGAGTGAACTGCCAAAAGTCAGATTTTTTCTGAAATTGTGACCCCGGGGCTTAGGGATTTTTTCAAAAAAATATTTTCTGCCGGTTAAGTTTTTGAGGGCTGATTTCTTGTCCTGTGATAAAAAGCCTTCTGTTTCGAGTGCCAAACCTTTCAGGGGAGCATTTGCAAGCGGTTGGCACCATTTTTGAGTGAACTGCCAAAAGTCAGATTTTTGCTGAAATTGTGACCCCGGGGCTTAGGGATTTTTTCCAAAAAATATTTTCTGCCGGTTAAGTTTTTGAGGGCTGATTTCTTGTCCTGTGATAAAAAGCCTTCTGTTTCCATCGCCAAAGCTTTCAGGTGAGCATTTGCAAGCGGTTGGCACCATTTTTGAGTGAACTGCCAAAAGTCAGATTTTTGCTGAAATTGTGACCCCGGGGCTTAGGGATTTTTTCAAAAAAATATTTTCTGCCGGTTAAGTTTTTGAGGGCTGATTTCTTGTCCTGTGATAAAAAGCCTTCTGTTTCGCGTGCCAAAGCTTTCAGGTGAGCATTTGCATGCGGTTGGCACCATTTTTGAGTGAACTGCCAAAAGTCAGATTTTTGCTGAAATTGTGACCCCGGGGCTTAGGGATTTTTTCAAAAAAATATTTTCTGCCGGTTAAGTTTTTGAGGGCTGATTTCTTGTCCTGTGATAAAAAGCCTTCTGTTTCCATCTCCAAAGCTTTCAGGTGAGCATTTGCAACCGGTTGGCACCATTTTTGAGTGAACTGCCAAAAGTCAGATTTTTGCTGAAATTGTGACCCCGGGGCTTAGGGATTTTTTCCAAAAAATATTTTCTGCCGGTTAAGTTTTTGAGGGCTGATTTCTTGTCCTGTGATAAAAAGCCTTCTGTTTCGCGTGCCAAACCTTTCAGGGGAGCATTTGCAAGCGGTTGGCACCATTTTTGAGTGAACTGCCAAAAGTCAGATTTTTTCTGAAATTGTGACCCCGGGGCTTAGGGATTTTTTCAAAAAAATATTTTCTGCCGGTTAAGTTTTTGAGGGCTGATTTCTTGTCCTGTCATAAAAAGCCTTCTGTTTCCATCGCCAAAGCTTTCAGGTGAGCATTTGCAAGCGGTTGGCACCATTTTTGAGTGAACTGCCAAAAGTCAGATTTTTTCTGAAATTGTGACCCCGGGGCTTAGGGATTTTTTCAAAAAAATATTTTCTGCCGGTTAAGTTTTTGAGGGCTGATTTCTTGTCCTGTGATAAAAAGCCTTCTGTTTCGAATGCCAAACCTTTCAGGGGAGCATTTGCAAGCGGTTGGCACCATTTTTGAGTGAACTGCCAAAAGTCAGATTTTTGCTGAAATTGTGACCCCGGGGCTTAGGGATTTTTTCCAAAAAATATTTTCTGCCGGTTAAGTTTTTGAGGGCTGATTTCTTGTCCTGTGATAAAAAGCCTTCTGTTTCGCGTGCCAAACCTTTCAGGGGAGCATTTGCAAGCGGTTGGCACCATTTTTGAGTGAACTGCCAAAAGTCAGATTTTTGCTGAAATTGTGACCCCGGGGCTTAGGGATTTTTTCAAAAAAATATTTTCTGCCGGTTAAGTTTTTGAGGGCTGATTTCTTGTCCTGTAATAAAAAGCCTTCTGTTTCGCGTGCCAAAGCTTTCAGGTGAGCATTTGCAAGCGGTTGGCACCATTTTTGAGTGAACTGCCAAAAGTCAGATTTTTGCTGAAATTGTGACCCCGGGGCTTAGGGATTTTTTCAAAAAAATATTTTCTGCCGGTTAAGTTTTTGAGGGCTGATTTCTTGTCCTGTGATAAAAAGCCTTCTGTTTCCATCGCCAAAGCTTTCAGGTGAGTATTTGCAAGCGGTTGGCACCATTTTTGAGTGAACTGCCAAAAGTCAGATTTTTGCTGAAATTGTGACCCCGGGGCTTAGGGATTTTTTAAAAAAAATATTTTCTGCGGGTTAAGTTTTTGAGGGCTGATTTCTTGTCCTGTGATAAAAAGCCTTCTGTTTCGAGTGCCAAACCTTTCACGGGAGCATTTTCAAGCTTTTGGCACCATTTTTGAGTGAATTGCCAAAAGTCAGATTTTTTCTGAAATTGTGACCCCGGGGATTAGGGATTTTTTCAAAAAAATATTTTCTACCGGTTAAGTTTTTGAGGGCTGATTTCTTGTCCTGTGATAAAAAGCCTTCTGTTTCGCGTGCCAAAGCTTTCAGGTGAGCATTTGCAAGCGGTTGGCACCATTTTTGAGTGAAATGCCAAAAGTCAGATTTTTGCTGAAGTTGTGACCCCGGGGCTTAGGGATTTTTTCAAAAAAATATTTTCTGCCGGTTAAGTTTTTGAGGGCTGATTTCTTGTCCTGTGATAAAAAGCCTTCTGTTTCGCGTGCCAAACCTTTCAGGGGAGCATTTGCAAGCTTTTGGCACCATTTTTGAGTGAACTGCCAAAAGTCAGATTTTTTCTGAAATTGTGACCCCGGGGCTTAGGGATTTTTTCAAAAAAATATTTTCTGCCGGTTAAGTTTTTGAGGGCTGATTTCTTGTCCTGTGATAAAAAGCCTTCTGTTTCCATCGCCAAAGCTTTCAGGTGAGCATTTGCAAGCGGTTGGCACCATTTTTGAGTGAACTGCCAAAAGTCAGATTTTTGCTGAAATTGTGACCCCGGGGCTTAGGGATTTTTTCAAAAAAATATTTTCTGCGGGTTAAGTTTTTGAGGGCTGATTTCTTGTCCTGTGATAAAAAGGCTTCTGTTTCGAGTGCCAAACCTTTCACGGGAGCATTTTCAAGCTTTTGGCACCATTTTTGAGTGAATTGCCAAAAGTCAGATTTTTTCTGAAATTGTGACCCCGGGGATTAGGGATTTTTTCAAAAAAATATTTTCTACCGGTTAAGTTTTTGAGGGCTGATTTCTTGTCCTGTGATAAAAAGCCTTCTGTTTCGCGTGCCAAAGCTTTCAGGTGAGCATTTGCAAGCGGTTGGCACCATTTTTGAGTGAACTGCCAAAAGTCAGATTTTTGCTGAAATTGTGACCCCGGGGCTTAGGGATTTTTTCAAAAAAATATTTTCTGCCGGTTAAGTTTTTGAGGGCTGATTTCTTGTCCTGTGATAAAAAGCCTTCTGTTTCGCGTGCCAAAGCTTTCAGGTGAGTATTTGCATGCGGTTGGCACCATTTTTGAGTGAACTGCCAAAAGTCAGATTTTTGCTGAAATTGTGACCCCGGGGCTTAGGGATTTTTTCAAAAAAATATTTTCTACCGGTTAAGTTTTTGAGGGCTGATTTCTTGTCCTGTGATAAAAAGCCTTCTGTTTCCATCGCCAAAGCTTTCAGGTGAGCATTTGCAAGCGGTTGGCACCATTTTTGAGTGAACTGCCAAAAGTCAGATTTTTGCTGAAATTGTGACCCCGGCTTAGGGATTTTTTCAAAAAAATATTTTCTGCCGGTTAAGTTTTTGAGGGCTGATTTCTTGTCCTGTGATAAAAAGCCTTCTGTTTCCATCGCCAAAGCTTTCAGGTGAGCATTTGCAAGCGGTTGGCACCATTTTTGAGTGAACTGCCAAAAGTCAGATTTTTTCTGAAATTGTGACCCCGGGGCTTAGGGATTTTTTCAAAAAAATATTTTCTGCCGGTTAAGTTTTTGAGGGCTGATTTCTTGTCCTGTGATAAAAAGCCTTCTGTTTCCATCGCCAAAGCTTTCAGGTGAGCATTTGCAAGCGGTTGGCACCATTTTTGAGTGAATTGCCAAAAGTCAGATTTTTTCTGAAATTGTGACCCCGGGGATTAGGGATTTTTTCAAAAAAATATTTTCTACCGGTTAAGTTTTTGAGGGCTGATTTCTTGTCCTGTGATAAAAAGCCTTCTGTTTCGCGTGCCAAAGCTTTCAGGTGAGCATTTGCAAGCGGTTGGCACCATTTTTGAGTGAACTGCCAAAAGTCAGATTTTTGCTGAAATTGTGACCCCGGGGCTTAGGGATTTTTTCAAAAAAATATTTTCTGCCGGTTAAGTTTTTGAGGGCTGATTTCTTGTCCTGTGATAAAAAGCCTTCTGTTTCGCGTGCCAAACCTTTCAGGTGAGCATTTGCAAGCGGTTGGCACCATTTTTGAGTGAACTGCCAAAAGTCAGATTTTTGCTGAAATTGTGACCCCGGGGCTTAGGGATTTTTTCAAAAAAATATTTTCTGCCGGTTAAGTTTTTGAGGGCTGATTTCTTGTCCTGTGATAAAAAGCCTTCTGTTTCCATCGCCAAAGCTTTCAGGTGAGCATTTGCAAGCGGTTGGCACCATTTTTGAGTGAACTGCCAAAAGTCAGATTTTTGCTGAAATTGTGACCCCGGGGCTTAGGGATTTTTTCAAAAAAATATTTTCTGCCGGTTAAGTTTTTGAGGGCTGATTTCTTGTCCTGTGATAAAAAGCCTTCTGTTTCCATCGCCAAAGCTTTCAGATGAGCATTTGCAAGCGGTTGGCACCATTTTTGAGTGAACTGCCAAAAGTCAGATTTTTGCTGAAATTGTGACCCCGGGGCTTAGGGATTTTTTCAAAAAAATATTTTCTGCCGGTTAAGTTTTTGAGGGCTGATTTCTTGTCCTGTGATAAAAAGCCTTCTGTTTCGCGTGCCAAAGCTTTCAGGTGAGCATTTGCATGCGGTTGGCACCATTTTTGAGTGAACTGCCAAAAGTCAGATTTTTTCTGAAATTGTGACCCCGGGGCTTAGGGATTTTTTCAAAAAAATATTTTCTACCGGTTAAGTTTTTGAGGGCTGATTTCTTGTCCTGTGATAAAAAGCCTTCTGTTTCCATCGCCAAAGCTTTCAGGTGAGCATTTGCAAGCGGTTGGCACCATTTTTGAGTGAACTGCCAAAAGTCAGATTTTTGCTGAAATTGTGACCCCGGCTTAGGGATTTTTTCAAAAAAATATTTTCTGCCGGTTAAGTTTTTGAGGGCTGATTTCTTGTCCTGTGATAAAAAGCCTTCTGTTTCCATCGCCAAAGCTTTCAGGTGAGCATTTGCAAGCGGTTGGCACCATTTTTGAGTGAACTGCCAAAAGTCAGATTTTTGCTGAAATTGTGACCCCGGGGCTTAGGGATTTTTTCAAAAAAATATTTTCTGCCGGTTAAGTTTTTGAGGGCTGATTTCTTGTCCTGTCATAAAAAGCCTTCTGTTTCCATCGCCAAAGCTTTCAGGTGAGCATTTGCAAGCGGTTGGCACCATTTTTGAGTGAACTGCCAAAAGTCAGATTTTTGCTGAAATTGTGACCCCGGGGCTTAGGGATTTTTTCAAAAAAATATTTTCTGCCGGTTAAGTTTTTGAGGGCTGATTTCTTGTCCTGTGATAAAAAGCCTTCTGTTTCGAGTGCCAAAGCTTTCAGGTGAGCATTTTCAAGCTTTTGGCACCATTTTTGAGTGAACTGCCAAAAGTCAGATTTTTGCTGAAATTGTGACCCCGGGGCTTAGGGATTTTTTCAAAAAAATATTTTCTGCCGGTTAAGTTTTTGAGGGCTGATTTCTTGTCCTGTGATAAAAAGCCTTCTGTTTCCATCGCCAAAGCTTTCAGGTGAGCATTTGCAACCGGTTGGCACCATTTTTGAGTGAACTGCCAAAAGTCAGATTTTTTCTGAAATTGTGACCCCGGGGCTTAGGGATTTTTTCAAAAAAATATTTTCTGCCGGTTAAGTTTTTGAGGGCTGATTTCTTGTCCTGTGATAAAAAGCCTTCTGTTTCGCGTGCCAAACCTTTCAGGGGAGCATTTGCAAGCGGTTGGCACCATTTTTGAGTGAACTGCCAAAAGTCAGATTTTTGCTGAAATTGTGACCCCGGGGCTTAGGGATTTTTTCCAAAAAATATTTTCTGCCGGTTAAGTTTTTGAGGGCTGATTTCTTGTCCTGTGATAAACAGCCTTCTGTTTCGCGTGCCAAACCTTTCAGGGGAGCATTTGCAAGCGGTTGGCACCATTTTTGAGTGAACTGCCAAAAGTCAGATTTTTTCTGAAATTGTGACCCCGGGGCTTAGGAATTTTTTCAAAAAAATATTTTCTGCCGGTTAAGTTTTTGAGGGCTGATTTCTTGTCCTGTGATAAAAAGCCTTCTGTTTCGAGTGCCAAACCTTTCAGGGGAGCATTTGCAAGCGGTTGGCACCATTTTTGAGTGAACTGCCAAAAGTCAGATTTTTGCTGAAATTGTGACCCCGGGGCTTAGGGATTTTTTCAAAAAAATATTTTCTGCCGGTTAAGTTTTTGAGGGCTGATTTCTTGTCCTGTGATAAAAAGCCTTCTGTTTCCATCGCCAAAGCTTTCAGGTGAGCATTTGCAAGCGGTTGGCACCATTTTTGAGTGAACTGCCAAAAGTCAGATTTTTGCTGAAATTGTGACCCCGGGGCTTAGGGATTTTTTCAAAAAAATATTTTCTGCCGGTTAAGTTTTTGAGGGCTGATTTCTTGTCCTGTGATAAAAAGCCTTCTGTTTCGCGTGCCAAAGCTTTCAGGTGAGCATTTGCATGCGGTTGGCACCATTTTTGAGTGAACTGCCAAAAGTCAGATTTTTGCTGAAATTGTGACCCCGGGGCTTAGGGATTTTTTCAAAAAAATATTTTCTACCGGTTAAGTTTTTGAGGGCTGATTTCTTGTCCTGTGATAAAAAGCCTTCTGTTTCCATCGCCAAAGCTTTCAGGTGAGCATTTGCAAGCGGTTGGCACCATTTTTGAGTGAACTGCCAAAAGTCAGATTTTTGCTGAAATCGTGACCCCGGCTTAGGGATTTTTTCAAAAAAATATTTTCTGCCGGTTAAGTTTTTGAGGGCTGATTTCTTGTCCTGTGATAAAAAGCCTTCTGTTTCCATCGCCAAAGCTTTCAGGTGAGCATTTGCAAGCGGTTGGCACCATTTTTGAGTGAACTGCCAAAAGTCAGATTTTTGCTGAAATTGTGACCCCGGGGCTTAGGGATTTTTTCAAAAAAATATTTTCTGCCGGTTAAGTTTTTGAGGGCTGATTTCTTGTCCTGTCATAAAAAGCCTTCTGTTTCCATCGCCAAAGCTTTCAGGTGAGCATTTGCAAGCGGTTGGCACCATTTTTGAGTGAACTGCCAAAAGTCAGATTTTTGCTGAAATTGTGACCCCGGGGCTTAGGGATATTTTCAAAAAAATATTTTCTGCCGGTTAAGTTTTTGAGGGCTGATTTCTTGTCCTGTGATAAAAAGCCTTCTGTTTCGAGTGCCAAAGCTTTCAGGTGAGCATTTTCAAGCTTTTGGCACCATTTTTGAGTGAACTGCCAAAAGTCAGATTTTTGCTGAAATTGTGACCCCGGGGCTTAGGGATTTTTTCAAAAAAATATTTTCTGCCGGTTAAGTTTTTGAGGGCTGATTTCTTGTCCTGTGATAAAAAGCCTTCTGTTTCCATCGCCAAAGCTTTCAGGTGAGCATTTGCAACCGGTTGGCACCATTTTTGAGTGAACTGCCAAAAGTCAGATTTTTGCTGAAATTGTGACCCCGGGGCTTAGGGATTTTTTCCAAAAAATATTTTCTGCCGGTTAAGTTTTTGAGGGCTGATTTCTTGTCCTGTGATAAAAAGCCTTCTGTTTCGCGTGCCAAACCTTTCAGGGGAGCATTTGCAAGCGGTTGGCACCATTTTTGAGTGAACTGCCAAAAGTCAGATTTTTTCTGAAATTGTGACCCCGGGGCTTAGGGATTTTTTCAAAAAAATATTTTCTGCCGGTTAAGTTTTTGAGGGCTGATTTCTTGTCCTGTCATAAAAAGCCTTCTGTTTCCATCGCCAAAGCTTTCAGGTGAGCATTTGCAAGCGGTTGGCACCATTTTTGAGTGAACTGCCAAAAGTCAGATTTTTTCTGAAATTGTGACCCCGGGGCTTAGGGATTTTTTCCAAAAAATATTTTCTGCCGGTTAAGTTTTTGAGGGCTGATTTCTTGTCCTGTGATAAAAAGCCTTCTGTTTCGCGTGCCAAACCTTTCAGGGGAGCATTTGCAAGCGGTTGGCACCATTTTTGAGTGAACTGCCAAAAGTCAGATTTTTGCTGAAATTGTGACCCCGGGGCTTAGGGATTTTTTCAAAAAAATATTTTCTGCCGGTTAAGTTTTAGAGGGCTGATTTCTTGTCCTGTAATAAAAAGCCTTCTGTTTCGCGTGCCAAAGCTTTCAGGTGAGCATTTGCAAGCGGTTGGCACCATTTTTGAGTGAACTGCCAAAAGTCAGATTTTTGCTGAAATTGTGACCCCGGGGCTTAGGGATTTTTTCAAAAAAATATTTTCTGCCGGTTAAGTTTTTGAGGGCTGATTTCTTGTCCTGTGATAAAAAGCCTTCTGTTTCCATCGCCAAAGCTTTCAGGTGAGTATTTGCAAGCGGTTGGCACCATTTTTGAGTGAACTGCCAAAAGTCAGATTTTTGCTGAAATTGTGACCCCGGGGCTTAGGGATTTTTTTAAAAAAATATTTTCTGCGGGTTAAGTTTTTGAGGGCTGATTTCTTGTCCTGTGATAAAAAGCCTTCTGTTTCGAGTGCCAAACCTTTCACGGGAGCATTTTCAAGCTTTTGGCACCATTTTTGAGTGAATTGCCAAAAGTCAGATTTTTTCTGAAATTGTGACCCCGGGGATTAGGGATTTTTTCAAAAAAATATTTTCTACCGGTTAAGTTTTTGAGGGCTGATTTCTTGTCCTGTGATAAAAAGCCTTCTGTTTCCATCGCCAAAGCTTTCAGGTGAGCATTTGCAAGCGGTTGGCACCATTTTTGAGTGAACTGCCAAAAGTCAGATTTTTGCTGAAATTGTGACCCCGGCTTAAGGATTTTTTCAAAAAAATATTTTCTGCCGGTTAAGTTTTTGAGGGCTGATTTCTTGTCCTGTGATAAAAAGCCTTCTGTTTCCATCGCCAAAGCTTTCAGGTGAGCATTTGCAAGCGGTTGGCACCATTTTTGAGTGAACTGCCAAAAGTCAGATTTTTGCTGAAATTGTGACCCCGGGGCTTAGGGATTTTTTCAAAAAAATATTTTCTGCCGGTTAAGTTTTTGAGGGCTGATTTCTTGTCCTGTCATAAAAAGCCTTCTGTTTCCATCGCCAAAGCTTTCAGGTGAGCATTTGCAAGCGGTTGGCACCATTTTTGAGTGAACTGCCAAAAGTCAGATTTTTGCTGAAATTGTGACCCCGGGGCTTAGGGATTTTTTCAAAAAAATATTTTCTGCCGGTTAAGTTTTTGAGGGCTGATTTCTTGTCCTGTGATAAAAAGCCTTCTGTTTCGAGTGCCAAAGCTTTCAGGTGAGCATTTTCAAGCTTTTGGCACCATTTTTGAGTGAACTGCCAAAAGTCAGATTTTTGCTGAAATTGTGACCCCGGGGCTTAGGGATTTTTTCAAAAAAATATTTTCTGCCGGTTAAGTTTTTGAGGGCTGATTTCTTGTCCTGTGATAAAAAGCCTTCTGTTTCCATCGCCAAAGCTTTCAGGTGAGCATTTGCAACCGGTTGGCACCATTTTTGAGTGAACTGCCAAAAGTCAGATTTTTTCTGAAATTGTGACCCCGGGGCTTAGGGATTTTTTCAAAAAAATATTTTCTGCCGGTTAAGTTTTTGAGGGCTGATTTCTTGTCCTGTGATAAAAAGCCTTCTGTTTCGCGTGCCAAACCTTTCAGGGGAGCATTTGCAAGCGGTTGGCACCATTTTTGAGTGAACTGCCAAAAGTCAGATTTTTGCTGAAATTGTGACCCCGGGGCTTAGGGATTTTTTCCAAAAAATATTTTCTGCCGGTTAAGTTTTTGAGGGCTGATTTCTTGTCCTGTGATAAACAGCCTTCTGTTTCGCGTGCCAAACCTTTCAGGGGAGCATTTGCAAGCGGTTGGCACCATTTTTGAGTGAACTGCCAAAAGTCAGATTTTTTCTGAAATTGTGACCCCGGGGCTTAGGAATTTTTTCAAAAAAATATTTTCTGCCGGTTAAGTTTTTGAGGGCTGATTTCTTGTCCTGTGATAAAAAGCCTTCTGTTTCGAGTGCCAAACCTTTCAGGGGAGCATTTGCAAGCGGTTGGCACCATTTTTGAGTGAACTGCCAAAAGTCAGATTTTTGCTGAAATTGTGACCCCGGGGCTTAGGGATTTTTTCAAAAAAATATTTTCTGCCGGTTAAGTTTTTGAGGGCTGATTTCTTGTCCTGTCATAAAAAGCGTTCTGTTTCGAGTGCCAAACCTTTCAGGTGAGCATTTGCAAGCGGTTGGCACCATTTTTGAGTGAACTGCCAAAAGTCAGATTTTTGCTGAAATTGTGACCCCGGGGCTTAGGGATTTTTTCAAAAAAATATTTTCTGCCGGTTAAGTTTTTGAGGGCTGATTTCTTGTCCTGTGATAAAAAGCCTTCTGTTTCCATCGCCAAAGCTTTCAGGTGAGCATTTGCAAGCGGTTGGCACCATTTTTGAGTGAACTGCCAAAAGTCAGATTTTTGCTGAAATTGTGACCCCGGGGCTTAGGGATTTTTTCAAAAAAATATTTTCTGCCGGTTAAGTTTTTGAGGGCTGATTTCTTGTCCTGTGATAAAAAGCCTTCTGTTTCGCGTGCCAAAGCTTTCAGGTGAGCATTTGCATGCGGTTGGCACCATTTTTGAGTGAACTGCCAAAAGTCAGATTTTTGCTGAAATTGTGACCCCGGGGCTTAGGGATTTTTTCAAAAAAATATTTTCTACCGGTTAAGTTTTTGAGGGCTGATTTCTTGTCCTGTGATAAAAAGCCTTCTGTTTCCATCGCCAAAGCTTTCAGGTGAGCATTTGCAAGCGGTTGGCACCATTTTTGAGTGAACTGCCAAAAGTCAGATTTTTGCTGAAATTGTGACCCCGGCTTAGGGATTTTTTCAAAAAAATATTTTCTGCCGGTTAAGTTTTTGAGGGCTGATTTCTTGTCCTGTGATAAAAAGCCTTCTGTTTCCATCGCCAAAGCTTTCAGGTGAGCATTTGCAAGCGGTTGGCACCATTTTTGAGTGAACTGCCAAAAGTCAGATTTTTGCTGAAATTGTGACCCCGGGGCTTAGGGATTTTTTCAAAAAAATATTTTCTGCCGGTTAAGTTTTTGAGGGCTGATTTCTTGTCCTGTCATAAAAAGCCTTCTGTTTCCATCGCCAAAGCTTTCAGGTGAGCATTTGCAAGCGGTTGGCACCATTTTTGAGTGAACTGCCAAAAGTCAGATTTTTGCTGAAATTGTGACCCCGGGGCTTAGGGATATTTTCAAAAAAATATTTTCTGCCGGTTAAGTTTTTGAGGGCTGATTTCTTGTCCTGTGATAAAAAGCCTTCTGTTTCGAGTGCCAAAGCTTTCAGGTGAGCATTTTCAAGCTTTTGGCACCATTTTTGAGTGAACTGCCAAAAGTCAGATTTTTGCTGAAATTGTGACCCCGGGGCTTAGGGATTTTTTCAAAAAAATATTTTCTGCCGGTTAAGTTTTTGAGGGCTGATTTCTTGTCCTGTGATAAAAAGCCTTCTGTTTCCATCGCCAAAGCTTTCAGGTGAGCATTTGCAACCGGTTGGCACCATTTTTGAGTGAACTGCCAAAAGTCAGATTTTTGCTGAAATTGTGACCCCGGGGCTTAGGGATTTTTTCCAAAAAATATTTTCTGCCGGTTAAGTTTTTGAGGGCTGATTTCTTGTCCTGTGATAAAAAGCCTTCTGTTTCGCGTGCCAAACCTTTCAGGGGAGCATTTGCAAGCGGTTGGCACCATTTTTGAGTGAACTGCCAAAAGTCAGATTTTTTCTGAAATTGTGACCCCGGGGCTTAGGGATTTTTTCAAAAAAATATTTTCTGCCGGTTAAGTTTTTGAGGGCTGATTTCTTGTCCTGTCATAAAAAGCCTTCTGTTTCCATCGCCAAAGCTTTCAGGTGAGCATTTGCAAGCGGTTGGCACCATTTTTGAGTGAACTGCCAAAAGTCAGATTTTTTCTGAAATTGTGACCCCGGGGCTTAGGGATTTTTTCCAAAAAATATTTTCTGCCGGTTAAGTTTTTGAGGGCTGATTTCTTGTCCTGTGATAAAAAGCCTTCTGTTTCGCGTGCCAAACCTTTCAGGGGAGCATTTGCAAGCGGTTGGCACCATTTTTGAGTGAACTGCCAAAAGTCAGATTTTTGCTGAAATTGTGACCCCGGGGCTTAGGGATTTTTTCAAAAAAATATTTTCTGCCGGTTAAGTTTTAGAGGGCTGATTTCTTGTCCTGTAATAAAAAGCCTTCTGTTTCGCGTGCCAAAGCTTTCAGGTGAGCATTTGCAAGCGGTTGGCACCATTTTTGAGTGAACTGCCAAAAGTCAGATTTTTGCTGAAATTGTGACCCCGGGGCTTAGGGATTTTTTCAAAAAAATATTTTCTGCCGGTTAAGTTTTTGAGGGCTGATTTCTTGTCCTGTGATAAAAAGCCTTCTGTTTCCATCGCCAAAGCTTTCAGGTGAGTATTTGCAAGCGGTTGGCACCATTTTTGAGTGAACTGCCAAAAGTCAGATTTTTGCTGAAATTGTGACCCCGGGGCTTAGGGATTTTTTTAAAAAAATATTTTCTGCGGGTTAAGTTTTTGAGGGCTGATTTCTTGTCCTGTGATAAAAAGCCTTCTGTTTCGAGTGCCAAACCTTTCACGGGAGCATTTTCAAGCTTTTGGCACCATTTTTGAGTGAATTGCCAAAAGTCAGATTTTTTCTGAAATTGTGACCCCGGGGATTAGGGATTTTTTCAAAAAAATATTTTCTACCGGTTAAGTTTTTGAGGGCTGATTTCTTGTCCTGTGATAAAAAGCCTTCTGTTTCGCGTGCCAAAGCTTTCAGGTGAGCATTTGCAAGCGGTTGGCACCATTTTTGAGTGAAATGCCAAAAGTCAGATTTTTGCTGAAGTTGTGACCCCGGGGCTTAGGGATTTTTTCAAAAAAATATTTTCTGCCGGTTAAGTTTTTGAGGGCTGATTTCTTGTCCTGTGATAAAAAGCCTTCTGTTTCGCGTGCCAAACCTTTCAGTGGAGCATTTGCAAGCTTTTGGCACCATTTTTGAGTGAACTGCCAAAAGTCAGATTTTTTCTGAAATTGTGACCCCGGGGCTTAGGGATTTTTTCAAAAAAATATTTTCTGCCGGTTAAGTTTTTGAGGGCTGATTTCTTGTCCTGTGATAAAAAGCCTTCTGTTTCCATCGCCAAAGCTTTCAGGTGAGCATTTGCAAGCGGTTGGCACCATTTTTGAGTGAACTGCCAAAAGTCAGATTTTTGCTGAAATTGTGACCCCGGGGCTTAGGGATTTTTTCAAAAAAATATTTTCTGCCGGTTAAGTTTTTGAGGGCTGATTTCTTGTCCTGTGATAAAAAGCCTTCTGTTTCCATCGCCAAAGCTTTCAGGGGAGCATTTTCAAGCTTTTGGCACCATTTTTGAGTGAACTGCCAATAGTCAGATTTTTTCTGAAATTGTGACCCCGGGGCTTAGGGATTTTTTCAAAAAAATATTTTCTGCGGGTTAAGTTTTTGAGGGCTGATTTCTTGTCCTGTGATAAAAAGCCTTCTGTTTCGAGTGCCAAACCTTTCACGGGAGCATTTTCAAGCTTTTGGCACCATTTTTGAGTGAATTGCCAAAAGTCAGATTTTTTCTGAAATTGTGACCCCGGGGATTAGGGATTTTTTCAAAAAAATATTTTCTACCGGTTAAGTTTTTGAGGGCTGATTTCTTGTCCTGTGATAAAAAGCCTTCTGTTTCGCGTGCCAAAGCTTTCAGGTGAGCATTTGCAAGCGGTTGGCACCATTTTTGAGTGAACTGCCAAAAGTCAGATTTTTGCTGAAATTGTGACCCCGGGGCTTAGGGATTTTTTCAAAAAAATATTTTCTGCCGGTTAAGTTTTTGAGGGCTGATTTCTTGTCCTGTGATAAAAAGCCTTCTGTTTCGAGTGCCAAACCTTTCAGGTGAGCATTTGCAAGCGGTTGGCACCATTTTTGAGTGAACTGCCAAAAGTCAGATTTTTGCTGAAATTGTGACCCCGGGGCTTAGGGATTTTTTCAAAAAAATATTTTCTGCCGGTTAAGTTTTTGAGGGCTGATTTCTTGTCCTGTGATAAAAAGCCTTCTGTTTCCATCGCCAAAGCTTTCAGGTGAGCATTTGCAAGCGGTTGGCACCATTTTTGAGTGAAGTGCCAAAAGTCAGATTTTTGCTGAAATTGTGACCCCAGGGCTTAGGGATTTTTTCAAAAAAATATTTTCTGCCGGTTAAGTTTTTGAGGGCTGATTTCTTGTCCTGTCATAAAAAGCCTTCTGTTTCCATCGCCAAAGCTTTCAGGTGAGCATTTGCAAGCGGTTGGCACCATTTTTGAGTGAACTGCCAAAAGTCAGATTTTTGCTGAAATTGTGACCCCGGGGCTTAGGGATATTTTCAAAAAAATATTTTCTGCCGGTTAAGTTTTTGAGGGCTGATTTCTTGTCCTGTGATAAAAAGCCTTCTGTTTCGAGTGCCAAAGCTTTCAGGTGAGCATTTTCAAGCTTTTGGCACCATTTTTGAGTGAACTGCCAAAAGTCAGATTTTTGCTGAAATTGTGACCCCGGGGCTTAGGGATTTTTTCAAAAAAATATTTTCTGCCGGTTAAGTTTTTGAGGGCTGATTTCTTGTCCTGTGATAAAAAGCCTTCTGTTTCCATCGCCAAAGCTTTCAGGTGAGCATTTGCAACCGGTTGGCACCATTTTTGAGTGAACTGCCAAAAGTCAGATTTTTGCTGAAATTGTGACCCCGGGGCTTAGGGATTTTTTCCAAAAAATATTTTCTGCCGCTTAAGTTTTTGAGGGCTGATTTCTTGTCCTGTGATAAAAAGCCTTCTGTTTCGCGTGCCAAACCTTTCAGGGGAGCATTTGCAAGCGGTTGGCACCATTTTTGAGTGAACTGCCAAAAGTCAGATTTTTTCTGAAATTGTGACCCCGGGGCTTAGGGATTTTTTCAAAAAAATATTTTCTGCCGGTTAAGTTTTTGAGGGCTGATTTCTTGTCCTGTCATAAAAAGCCTTCTGTTTCCATCGCCAAAGCTTTCAGGTGAGCATTTGCAAGCGGTTGGCACCATTTTTGAGTGAACTGCCAAAAGTCAGATTTTTTCTGAAATTGTGACCCCGGGGCTTAGGGATTTTTTCAAAAAAATATTTTCTGCCGGTTAAGTTTTTGAGGGCTGATTTCTTGTCCTGTGATAAAAAGCCTTCTGTTTCGCGTGCCAAACCTTTCAGGGGAGCATTTGCAAGCGGTTGGCACCATTTTTGAGTGAACTGCCAAAAGTCAGATTTTTGCTGAAATTGTGACCCCGGGGCTTAGGGATTTTTTCCAAAAAATATTTTCTGCCGCTTAAGTTTTTGAGGGCTGATTTCTTGTCCTGTGATAAAAAGCCTTCTGTTTCGCGTGCCAAACCTTTCAGGGGAGCATTTGCAAGCGGTTGGCACCATTTTTGAGTGAACTGCCAAAAGTCAGATTTTTTCTGAAATTGTGACCCCGGGGCTTAGGAATTTTTTCAAAAAAATATTTTCTGCCGGTTAAGTTTTTGAGGGCTGATTTCTTGTCCTGTGATAAAAAGCCTTCTGTTTCGAGTGCCAAACCTTTCAGGGGAGCATTTGCAAGCGGTTGGCACCATTTTTGAGTGAACTGCCAAAAGTCAGATTTTTGCTGAAATTGTGACCCCGGGGCTTAGGGATTTTTTCAAAAAAATATTTTCTGCCGGTTAAGTTTTTGAGGGCTGATTTCTTGTCCTGTAATAAAAAGCCTTCTGTTTCGCGTGCCAAAGCTTTCACGGGAGCATTTTCAAGCTTTTGGCACCATTTTTGAGTGAATTGCCAAAAGTCAGATTTTTTCTGAAATTGTGACCCCGGGGATTAGGGATTTTTTCAAAAAAATATTTTCTACCGGTTAAGTTTTTGAGGGCTGATTTCTTGTCCTGTGATAAAAAGCCTTCTGTTTCGCGTGCCAAAGCTTTCAGGTGAGCATTTGCAAGCGGTTGGCACCATTTTTGAGTGAAATGCCAAAAGTCAGATTTTTGCTGAAGTTGTGACCCCGGGGCTTAGGGATTTTTTCAAAAAAATATTTTCTGCCGGTTAAGTTTTTGAGGGCTGATTTCTTGTCCTGTGATAAAAAGCCTTCTGTTTCGCGTGCCAAACCTTTCAGTGGAGCATTTGCAAGCTTTTGGCACCATTTTTGAGTGAACTGCCAAAAGTCAGATTTTTTCTGAAATTGTGACCCCGGGGCTTAGGGATTTTTTCAAAAAAATATTTTCTGCCGGTTAAGTTTTTGAGGGCTGATTTCTTGTCCTGTGATAAAAAGCCTTCTGTTTCCATCGCCAAAGCTTTCAGGTGAGCATTTGCAAGCGGTTGGCACCATTTTTGAGTGAACTGCCAAAAGTCAGATTTTTGCTGAAATTGTGACCCCGGGGCTTAGGGATTTTTTCAAAAAAATATTTTCTGCCGGTTAAGTTTTTGAGGGCTGATTTCTTGTCCTGTGATAAAAAGCCTTCTGTTTCCATCGCCAAAGCTTTCAGGGGAGCATTTTCAAGCTTTTGGCACCATTTTTGAGTGAACTGCCAATAGTCAGATTTTTTCTGAAATTGTGACCCCGGGGCTTAGGGATTTTTTCAAAAAAATATTTTCTGCGGGTTAAGTTTTTGAGGGCTGATTTCTTGTCCTGTGATAAAAAGCCTTCTGTTTCGAGTGCCAAACCTTTCACGGGAGCATTTTCAAGCTTTTGGCACCATTTTTGAGTGAATTGCCAAAAGTCAGATTTTTTCTGAAATTGTGACCCCGGGGATTAGGGATTTTTTCAAAAAAATATTTTCTACCGGTTAAGTTTTTGAGGGCTGATTTCTTGTCCTGTGATAAAAAGCCTTCTGTTTCGCGTGCCAAAGCTTTCAGGTGAGCATTTGCAAGCGGTTGGCACCATTTTTGAGTGAACTGCCAAAAGTCAGATTTTTGCTGAAATTGTGACCCCGGGGCTTAGGGATTTTTTCAAAAAAATATTTTCTGCCGGTTAAGTTTTTGAGGGCTGATTTCTTGTCCTGTGATAAAAAGCCTTCTGTTTCGAGTGCCAAACCTTTCAGGTGAGCATTTGCAAGCGGTTGGCACCATTTTTGAGTGAACTGCCAAAAGTCAGATTTTTGCTGAAATTGTGACCCCGGGGCTTAGGGATTTTTTCAAAAAAATATTTTCTGCCGGTTAAGTTTTTGAGGGCTGATTTCTTGTCCTGTGATAAAAAGCCTTCTGTTTCCATCGCCAAAGCTTTCAGGTGAGCATTTGCAAGCGGTTGGCACCATTTTTGAGTGAAGTGCCAAAAGTCAGATTTTTGCTGAAATTGTGACCCCGGGGCTTAGGGATTTTTTCAAAAAAATATTTTCTGCCGGTTAAGTTTTTGAGGGCTGATTTCTTGTCCTGTCATAAAAAGCCTTCTGTTTCCATCGCCAAAGCTTTCAGGTGAGCATTTGCAAGCGGTTGGCACCATTTTTGAGTGAACTGCCAAAAGTCAGATTTTTGCTGAAATTGTGACCCCGGGGCTTAGGGATATTTTCAAAAAAATATTTTCTGCCGGTTAAGTTTTTGAGGGCTGATTTCTTGTCCTGTGATAAAAAGCCTTCTGTTTCGAGTGCCAAAGCTTTCAGGTGAGCATTTTCAAGCTTTTGGCACCATTTTTGAGTGAACTGCCAAAAGTCAGATTTTTGCTGAAATTGTGACCCCGGGGCTTAGGGATTTTTTCAAAAAAATATTTTCTGCCGGTTAAGTTTTTGAGGGCTGATTTCTTGTCCTGTGATAAAAAGCCTTCTGTTTCCATCGCCAAAGCTTTCAGGTGAGCATTTGCAACCGGTTGGCACCATTTTTGAGTGAACTGCCAAAAGTCAGATTTTTGCTGAAATTGTGACCCCGGGGCTTAGGGATTTTTTCCAAAAAATATTTTCTGCCGCTTAAGTTTTTGAGGGCTGATTTCTTGTCCTGTGATAAAAAGCCTTCTGTTTCGCGTGCCAAACCTTTCAGGGGAGCATTTGCAAGCGGTTGGCACCATTTTTGAGTGAACTGCCAAAAGTCAGATTTTTTCTGAAATTGTGACCCCGGGGCTTAGGGATTTTTTCAAAAAAATATTTTCTGCCGGTTAAGTTTTTGAGGGCTGATTTCTTGTCCTGTCATAAAAAGCCTTCTGTTTCCATCGCCAAAGCTTTCAGGTGAGCATTTGCAAGCGGTTGGCACCATTTTTGAGTGAACTGCCAAAAGTCAGATTTTTTCTGAAATTGTGACCCCGGGGCTTAGGGATTTTTTCAAAAAAATATTTTCTGCCGGTTAAGTTTTTGAGGGCTGATTTCTTGTCCTGTGATAAAAAGCCTTCTGTTTCGCGTGCCAAACCTTTCAGGGGAGCATTTGCAAGCGGTTGGCACCATTTTTGAGTGAACTGCCAAAAGTCAGATTTTTGCTGAAATTGTGACCCCGGGGCTTAGGGATTTTTTCCAAAAAATATTTTCTGCCGCTTAAGTTTTTGAGGGCTGATTTCTTGTCCTGTGATAAAAAGCCTTCTGTTTCGCGTGCCAAACCTTTCAGGGGAGCATTTGCAAGCGGTTGGCACCATTTTTGAGTGAACTGCCAAAAGTCAGATTTTTTCTGAAATTGTGACCCCGGGGCTTAGGAATTTTTTCAAAAAAATATTTTCTGCCGGTTAAGTTTTTGAGGGCTGATTTCTTGTCCTGTGATAAAAAGCCTTCTGTTTCGAGTGCCAAACCTTTCAGGGGAGCATTTGCAAGCGGTTGGCACCATTTTTGAGTGAACTGCCAAAAGTCAGATTTTTGCTGAAATTGTGACCCCGGGGCTTAGGGATTTTTTCAAAAAAATATTTTCTGCCGGTTAAGTTTTTGAGGGCTGATTTCTTGTCCTGTAATAAAAAGCCTTCTGTTTCGCGTGCCAAAGCTTTCAGGTGAGCATTTGCAAGCGGTTGGCACCATTTTTGAGTGAACTGCCAAAAGTCAGATTTTTGCTGAAATTGTGACCCCGGGGCTTAGGGATTTTTTCAAAAAAATATTTTCTGCCGGTTAAGTTTTTGAGGGCTGATTTCTTGTCCTGTGATAAAAAGCCTTCTGTTTCCATCGCCAAAGCTTTCAGGTGAGCATTTGCAAGCGGTTGGCACCATTTTTGAGTGAACTGCCAAAAGTCAGATTTTTGCTGAAATTGTGACCCCGGGGCTTAGGGATTTTTTCAAAAAAATATTTTCTGCGGGTTAAGTTTTTGAGGGCTGATTTCTTGTCCTGTGATAAAAAGCCTTCTGTTTCGAGTGCCAAACCTTTCAGGGGAGCATTTTCAAGCTTTTGGCACCATTTTTGAGTGAACTGCCAAAAGTCAGATTTTTTCTGAAATTGTGACCCCGGGGCTTAGGGATTTTTTCCAAAAAAATATTTTCTGCCGGTTAAGTTTTTGAGGGCTGATTTCTTGTCCTGTGATAAAAAGCCTTCTGTTTCGCGTGCCAAACCTTTCAGGGGAGCATTTGCAAGCGGTTGGCACCATTTTTGAGTGAACTGCCAAAAGTCAGATTTTTTCTGAAATTGTGACCCCGGGGCTTAGGAATTTTTTCAAAAAAATATTTTCTGCCGGTTAAGTTTTTGAGGGCTGATTTCTTGTCCTGTGATAAAAAGCCTTCTGTTTCCATCGCCAAAGCTTTCAGGTGAGCATTTGCAAGCGGTTGGCACCATTTTTGAGTGAACTGCCAAAAGTCAGATTTTTTCTGAAATTGTGACCCCGGGGCTTAGGGATTTTTTCAAAAAAATATTTTCTGCCGGTTAAGTTTTTGAGGGCTGATTTCTTTTCCTGTGATAAAAAGCCTTCTGTTTCGCGTGCCAAAACTTTCAGGGGAGCATTTTCAAGCTTTTGGCACCATTTTTGAGTGAACTGCCAAAAGTCAGATTTTTGCTGAAATTGTGACCCCGGGGCTTAGGGATTTTTTCAAAAAAATATTTTCTACCGGTTAAGTTTTTGAGGGCTGATTTCTTGTCCTGTGATAAAAAGCCTTCTGTTTCCATCGCCAAAGCTTTCAGGTGAGCATTTGCAAGCGGTTGGCACCATTTTTGAGTGAACTGCCAAAAGTCAGATTTTTGCTGAAATTGTGACCCCGGCTTAGGGATTTTTTCAAAAAAATATTTTCTGCCGGTTAAGTTTTTGAGGGCTGATTTCTTGTCCTGTGATAAAAAGCCTTCTGTTTCCATCGCCAAAGCTTTCAGGTGAGCATTTGCAAGCGGTTGGCACCATTTTTGAGTGAACTGCCAAAAGTCAGATTTTTGCTGAAATTGTGACCCCGGGGCTTAGGGATTTTTTCCAAAAAATATTTTCTGCCGGTTAAGTTTTTGAGGGCTGATTTCTTGTCCTGTGATAAAAAGCCTTCTGTTTCCATCGCCAAAGCTTTCAGGTGAGCATTTGCAAGCGGTTGGCACCATTTTTGAGTGAACTGCCAAAAGTCAGATTTTTGCTGAAATTGTGACCCCGGGGCTTAGGGATATTTTCAAAAAAATATTTTCTGCCGGTTAAGTTTTTGAGGGCTGATTTCTTGTCCTGTGATAAAAAGCCTTCTGTTTCGAGTGCCAAAGCTTTCAGGTGAGCATTTTCAAGCTTTTGGCACCATTTTTGAGTGAACTGCCAAAAGTCAGATTTTTGCTGAAATTGTGACCCCGGGGCTTAGGGATTTTTTCAAAAAAATATTTTCTGCCGGTTAAGTTTTTGAGGGCTGATTTCTTGTCCTGTGATAAAAAGCCTTCTGTTTCCATCGCCAAAGCTTTCAGGTGAGCATTTGCAACCGGTTGGCACCATTTTTGAGTTTACTGCCAAAAGTCAGATTTTTGCTGAAATTGTGACCCCGGGGCTTAGGGATTTTTTCCAAAAAATATTTTCTGCCGGTTAAGTTTTTGAGGGCTGATTTCTTGTCCTGTGATAAAAAGCCTTCTGTTTCGCGTGCCAAACCTTTCAGGGGAGCATTTGCAAGCGGTTGGCACCATTTTTGAGTGAACTGCCAAAAGTCAGATTTTTGCTGAAATTGTGACCCCGGGGCTTAGGGATTTTTTCAAAAAAATATTTTCTGCCGGTTAAGTTTTTGAGGGCTGATTTCTTGTCCTGTCATAAAAAGCCTTCTGTTTCCATCGCCAAAGCTTTCAGGTGAGCATTTGCAAGCGGTTGGCACCATTTTTGAGTGAACTGCCAAAAGTCAGATTTTTTCTGAAATTGTGACCCCGGGGCTAAGGGATTTTTTCAAAAAAATATTTTCTGCCGGTTAAGTTTTTGAGGGCTGATTTCTTGACCTGTGATAAAAAGCCTTCTGTTTCGAGTGCCAAACCTTTCAGGGGAGCATTTGCAAGCGGTTGGCACCATTTTTGAGTGAACTGCCAAAAGTCAGATTTTTGCTGAAATTGTGACCCCGGGGCTTAGGGATTTTTTCCAAAAAATATTTTCTGCCGGTTAAGTTTTTGAGGGCTGATTTCTTGTCCTGCGATAAAAAGCCTTCTGTTTCGCGTGCCAAACCTTTCAGGGGAGCATTTGCAAGCGGTTGGCACCATTTATGAGTGAACTGCCAAAAGTCAGATTTTTTCTGAAATTGTGACCCCGGGGCTTAGGAATTTTTTCAAAAAAATATTTTCTGCCGGTTAAGTTTTTGAGGGCTGATTTCTTGTCCTGTGATAAAAAGCCTTCTGTTTCGAGTGCCAAACCTTTCAGGGGAGCATTTGCAAGCGGTTGGCACCATTTTTGAGTGAACTGCCAAAAGTCAGATTTTTTCTGAAATTGTGACCCCGGGGCTTAGGGATTTTTTCAAAAAAATATTTTCTGCCGGTTAAGTTTTTGAGGGCTGATTTCTTGTCCTGTAATAAAAAGCCTTCTGTTTCGCGTGCCAAAGCTTTCAGGTGAGCATTTGCAAGCGGTTGGCACCATTTTTGAGTGAACTGCCAAAAGTCAGATTTTTGCTGAAATTGTGACCCCGGGGCTTAGGGGTTTTTTCAAAAAAATATTTTCTGCCGGTTAAGTTTTTGAGGGCTGATTTCTTGTCCTGTGATAAAAAGCCTTCTGTTTCCATCGCCAAAGCTTTCAGGTGAGCATTTGCAAGCGGTTGGCACCATTTTTGAGTGAACTGCCAAAAGTCAGATTTTTGCTGAAATTGTGACCCCGGGGCTTAGGGATTTTTTCAAAAAAATATTTTCTGCCGGTTAAGTTTTTGAGGGCTGATTTCTTGTCCTGTGATAAAAAGCCTTCTGTTTCGCGTGCCAAACCTTTCAGGGGAGCATTTGCAAGCGGTTGGCACCATTTTTGAGTGAACTGCCAAAAGTCAGATTTTTTCTGAAATTGTGACCCCGGGGCTTAGGGATTTTTTCAAAAAAATATTTTCTGCCGGTTAAGTTTTTGAGGGCTGATTTCTTGTCCTGTGATAAAAAGCCTTCTGTTTCCATCGCCAAAGCTTTCAGGTGAGCATTTGCAAGCGGTTGGCACCATTTTTGAGTGAACTGCCAAACGTCAGATTTTTTCTGAAATTGTGACCCGGGGCTTAGGGATTTTTTCCAAAAAATATTTTCTGCCGGTTAAGTTTTTGAGGGCTGATTTCTTGTCCTGTGATAAAAAGCCTTCTGTTTCGAGTGCCAAACCTTTCAGGGGAGCATTTTCAAGCTTTTGGCACCATTTTTGAGTGAACTGCCAAAAGTCAGATTTTTGCTGAAATTGTGACCCCGGGGCTTAGGGATTTTTTCAAAAAAATATTTTCTACCGGTTAAGTTTTTGAGGGCTGATTTCTTGTCCTGTGATAAAAAGCCTTCTGTTTCCATCGCCAAAGCTTTCATGTGAGCATTTGCAAGCGGTTGGCACCATTTTTGAGTGAACTGCCAAAAGTCAGATTTTTGCTGAAATTGTGACCCCGGGGCTTAGGGATTTTTTCAAAAAAATATTTTCTGCCGGTTAAGTTTTTGAGGGCTGATTTCTTGTCCTGTGATAAAAAGCCTTCTCTTTCGCGTGCCAAACCTTTCAGGGGAGCATTTGCAAGCGGTTGGCACCATTTTTAAGTGAACTGCCAAAAGTCAGATTTTTTCTGAAATTGTGACCCCGGGGCTTGGGATTTTTTCAAAAAAATATTTTCTGCCGGTTAAGTTTTTGAGGGCTGATTTCTTGTCCTGTGATAAAAAGCCTTCTGTTTCCATCGCCAAAGCTTTCAGGTGAGCATTTGCAAGCGGTTGGCACCATTTTTGAGTGAACTGCCAAAAGTCAGATTTTTTCTGAAATTGTGACCCCGGGGCTTAGGGATTTTTTCCAAAAAATATTTTCTGCCGGTTAAGTTTTTGAGGGCTGATTTCTTGTCCTGTGATAAAAAGCCTTCTGTTTCCATCGCCAAAGCTTTCAGGTGAGCATTTGCAAGCGGTTGGCACCATTTTTGAGTGAACTGCCAAAAGTCAGATTTTTGCTGAAATTGTGACCCCGGGGCTTAGGGATTTTTTCAAAAAAATATTTTCTACCGGTTAAGTTTTTGAGGGCTGATTTCTTGTCCTGTGATAAAAAGCCTTCTGTTTCCATCGCCAAAGCTTTCAGGTGAGCATTTTCAAGCTTTTGGCACCATTTTTGAGTGAACTGCCAAAAGTCAGATTTTTGCTGAAATTGTGACCCCGGGGCTTTCGGGATTTTTTCAAAAAAATATTTTCTGCCGGTTAAGTTTTTGAGGGCTGATTTCTTGTCCTGTGATAAAAAGCCTTCTGTTTCGCGTGCCAAACCTTTCAGGGGAGCATTTGCAAGCGGTTGGCACCATTTTTGAGTGAACTGCCAAAAGTCAGATTTTTGCTGAAATTGTGACCCCGGGTCTTAGGGGTTTTTTCAAAAAAATATTTTCTGCCGGTTAAGTTTTTGAGGGCTGATTTCTTGTCCTGTGATAAAAAGCCTTCTGTTTCCATCGCCAAAGCTTTCAGGTGAGCATTTGCAAGCGGTTGGCACCATTTTTGAGTGAACTGCCAAAAGTCAGATTTTTGCTGAAATTGTGACCCCGGGGCTTAGGGATTTTTTCAAAAAAATATTTTCTGCCGGTTAAGTTTTTGAGGGCTGATTTCTTGTCCTGTGATAAAAAGCCTTCTGTTTCGCGTGCCAAACCTTTCAGGGGAGCATTTGCAAGCGGTTGGCACCATTTTTGAGTGAACTGCCAAAAGTCAGATTTTTTCTGAAATTGTGACCCCGGGGCTTAGGGATTTTTTCAAAAAAATATTTTCTGCCGGTTAAGTTTTTGAGGGCTGATTTCTTGTCCTGTGATAAAAAGCCTTCTGTTTCCATCGCCAAAGCTTTCAGGTGAGCATTTGCAAGCGGTTGGCACCATTTTTGAGTGAACTGCCAAACGTCAGATTTTTTCTGAAATTGTGACCCCGGGGCTTAGGGATTTTTTCCAAAAAATATTTTCTGCCGGTTAAGTTTTTGAGGGCTGATTTCTTGTCCTGTGATAAAAAGCCTTCTGTTTCGAGTGCCAAACCTTTCAGGGGAGCATTTTCAAGCTTTTGGCACCATTTTTGAGTGAACTGCCAAAAGTCAGATTTTTGCTGAAATTGTGACCCCGGGGCTTAGGGATTTTTTCAAAAAAATATTTTCTACCGGTTAAGTTTTTGAGGGCTGATTTCTTGTCCTGTGATAAAAAGCCTTCTGTTTCCATCGCCAAAGCTTTCATGTGAGCATTTGCAAGCGGTTGGCACCATTTTTGAGTGAACTGCCAAAAGTCAGATTTTTGCTGAAATTGTGACCCCGGGGCTTAGGGATTTTTTCAAAAAAATATTTTCTGCCGGTTAAGTTTTTGAGGGCTGATTTCTTGTCCTGTGATAAAAAGCCTTCTCTTTCGCGTGCCAAACCTTTCAGGGGAGCATTTGCAAGCGGTTGGCACCATTTTTAAGTGAACTGCCAAAAGTCAGATTTTTTCTGAAATTGTGACCCCGGGGCTTGGGATTTTTTCAAAAAAATATTTTCTGCCGGTTAAGTTTTTGAGGGCTGATTTCTTGTCCTGTGATAAAAAGCCTTCTGTTTCCATCGCCAAAGCTTTCAGGTGAGCATTTGCAAGCGGTTGGCACCATTTTTGAGTGAACTGCCAAAAGTCAGATTTTTTCTGAAATTGTGACCCCGGGGCTTAGGGATTTTTTCCAAAAAATATTTTCTGCCGGTTAAGTTTTTGAGGGCTGATTTCTTGTCCTGTGATAAAAAGCCTTCTGTTTCCATCGCCAAAGCTTTCAGGTGAGCATTTGCAAGCGGTTGGCACCATTTTTGAGTGAACTGCCAAAAGTCAGATTTTTGCTGAAATTGTGACCCCGGGGCTTAGGGATTTTTTCAAAAAAATATTTTCTACCGGTTAAGTTTTTGAGGGCTGATTTCTTGTCCTGTGATAAAAAGCCTTCTGTTTCCATCGCCAAAGCTTTCAGGTGAGCATTTTCAAGCTTTTGGCACCATTTTTGAGTGAACTGCCAAAAGTCAGATTTTTGCTGAAATTGTGACCCCGGGGCTTTCGGGATTTTTTCAAAAAAATATTTTCTGCCGGTTAAGTTTTTGAGGGCTGATTTCTTGTCCTGTGATAAAAAGCCTTCTGTTTCGCGTGCCAAACCTTTCAGGGGAGCATTTGCAAGCGGTTGGCACCATTTTTGAGTGAACTGCCAAAAGTCAGTTTTTTTCTGAAATTGTGACCCCGGGGCTTAGGGATTTTTTCAAAAAAATATTTTCTCCCGGTTAAGTTTTTGAGGGCTGATTTCTTGTCCTGTGATAAAAACCCTTCTGTTTCCATCGCCAAAGCTTTCAGGTGAGCATTTGCAACCGGTTGGCACCATTTTTGAGTGAACTGCCAAAAGTCAGATTTTTTCTGAAATTGTGACCCCGGGGCTTAGGGATTTTTTCAAAAAAATATTTTCTGCCGGTTAAGTTTTTGAGGGCTGATTATTTGTCCTGTGATAAAAAGCCTTCTGTTTCCATCGCCAAAGCTTTCAGGTGAGCATTTTCAAGCTTTTGGCACCATTTTTGAGTGAACTGCCAAAAGTCAGATTTTTGCTGAAATTGTGACCCCGGGGCTTAGGGATTTTTTCAAAAAAATATTTTCTGCCGGTTAAGTTTTTGAGGGCTGATTTCTTGTCCTGTGATAAAAAGCCTTCTGTTTCCATCGCCAAAGCTTTCAGGTGAGCATTTGCAACCGGTTGGCACCATTTTTGAGTGAACTGCCAAAAGTCAGATTTTTGCTGAAATTGTGACCCCGGGGCTTAGGGATTTTTTCCAAAAAATATTTTCTGCCGGTTAAGTTTTTGAGGGCTGATTTCTTGTCCTGTGATAAAAAGCCTTCTGTTTCGCGTGCCAAACCTTTCAGGGGAGCATTTGCAAGCGGTTGGCACCATTTTTCAGTGAACTGCCAAAAGTCAGATTTTTTCTGAAATTGTGACCCCGGGGCTTAGGGATTTTTTCAAAAAAATATTTTCTGCCGGTTAAGTTTTTGAGGGCTGATTTCTTGTCCTGTGATAAAAAGCCTTCTGTTTCGAGTGCCAAACCTTTCAGGGGAGCATTTGCAAGCGGTTGGCACCATTTTTGAGTGAACTGCCAAAAGTCAGATTTTTGCTGAAATTGTGACCCCGGGGCTTAGGGATTTTTTCAAAAAAATATTTTCTGCCGGTTAAGTTTTTGAGGGCTGATTTCTTGTCCTGTGATAAAAAGCCTTCTGTTTCCATCGCCAAAGCTTTCAGGTGAGCATTTGCAACCGGTTGGCACCATTTTTGAGTGAACTGCCAAAAGTCAGATTTTTGCTGAAATTGTGACCCCGAGGCTTAGGGATTTTTTCCAAAAAATACTTTTCTGCCGGTTAAGTTTTTGAGGGCTGATTTCTTGTCCTGTGATAAAAAGCCTTCTGTTTCGCGTGCCAAACCTTTCAGGGGAGCATTTGCAAGCGGTTGGCACCATTTTTGAGTGAACTGCCAAAAGTCAGATTTTTTCTGAAATTGTGACCCCGGGGCTTAGGGATTTTTTCAAAAAAATATTTTCTACCGGTTAAGTTTTTGAGGGCTGATTATTTGTCCTGTGATAAAAAGCCTTCTGTTTCCATCGCCAAAGCTTTCAGGTGAGCATTTTCAAGCTTTTGGCACCATTTTTGAGTGAACTGCCAAAAGTCAGATTTTTTCTGAAATTGTGACCCCGGGGCTTAGGGATTTTTTCAAAAAAATATTTTCTGCCGGTTAAGTTTTTGAGGGCTGATTATTTGTCCTGTGATAAAAAGCCTTCTGTTTCCATCGCCAAAGCTTTCAGGTGAGCATTTTCAAGCTTTTGGCACCATTTTTGAGTGAACTGCCAAAAGTCAGATTTTTGCTGAAGTTGTGACCCCGGGGCTTAGGGATTTTTTCAAAAAAATATTTTCTGCCGGTTAAGTTTTTGAGGGCTGATTTCTTGTCCTGTGATAAAAAGCCTTCTGTTTCCATCGCCAAAGCTTTCAGGTGAGCATTTGCAACCGGTTGGCACCATTTTTGAGTGAACTGCCAAAAGTCAGATTTTTGCTGAAATTGTGACCCCGGGGCTTAGGGATTTTTTCCAAAAAATATTTTCTGCCGGTTAAGTTTTTGAGGGCTGATTTCTTGTCCTGTGATAAAAAGCCTTCTGTTTCGCGTGCCAAACCTTTCAGGGGAGCATTTGCAAGCGGTTGGCACCATTTTTGAGTGAACTGCCAAAAGTCAGATTTTTGCTGAAATTGTGACCCCGGGGCTTAGGGATTTTTTCCAAAAAATATTTTCTGCCGGTTAAGTTTTTGAGGGCTGATTTCTTGTCCTGTGATAAAAAGCCTTCTGTTTCGCGTGCCAAACCTTTCAGGGGAGCATTTGCAAGCGGTTGGCACCATTTTTGAGTGAACTGCCAAAAGTCAGATTTTTTCTGAAATTGTGACCCCGGGGCTTAGGGATTTTTTCAAAAAAATATTTTCTACCGGTTAAGTTTTTGAGGGCTGATTTCTTGTCCTGTGATAAAAAGCCTTCTGTTTCCATCGCCAAAGCTTTCAGGTGAGCATTTGCAACCGGTTGGCACCATTTTTGAGTGAACTGCCAAAAGTCAGATTTTTTCTGAAATTGTGACCCCGGGGCTTAGGGATTTTTTCAAAAAAATATTTTCTGCCGGTTAAGTTTTTGAGGGCTGATTATTTGTCCTGTGATAAAAAGCCTTCTGTTTCCATCGCCAAAGCTTTCAGGTGAGCATTTTCAAGCTTTTGGCACCATTTTTAAGTGAACTGCCAAAAGTCAGATTTTTGCTGAAATTGTGACCCCGGGGCTTAGGGATTTTTTCAAAAAAATATTTTCTGCCGGTTAAGTTTTTGAGGGCTGATTTCTTGTCCTGTGATAAAAAGCCTTCTGTTTCCATCGCCAAAGCTTTCAGGTGAGCATTTGCAAGCTTTTGGCACCATTTTTGAGTGAACTGCCAAAAGTCAGATTTTTGCTGAAATTGTGACCCCGGGGCTTAGGGATTTTTTCAAAAATATATTTTCTGCCGGTTAAGTTTTTGAGGGCTGATTTCTTGTCCTGTGATAAAAAGCCTTCTGTTTCGAGTGCCAAACCTTTCAGGGGAGCATTTTCAAGCTTTTGGCACCATTTTTGAGTGAACTGCCAAAAGTCAGATTTTTGCTGAAATTGTGACCCCGGGGCTTAGGGATTTTTTCAAAAAAATATTTTCTGCCGGTTAAGTTTTTGAGGGCTGATTTCTTGTCCTGTGATAAAAAGCCTTCTGTTTCCATCGCCAAAGCTTTCAGGTGAGCATTTGCAAGCGGTTGGCACCATTTTTGAGTGAACTGCCAAAAGTCAGATTTTTGCTGAAATTGTGACCCCGGGGCTTAGGGATTTTTTCCAAAAAATATTTTCTGCCGGTTAAGTTTTTGAGGGCTGATTTCTTGTCCTGTGATAAAAAGCCTTCTGTTTCGCGTGCCAAACCTTTCAGGGGAGCATTTGCAAGCGGTTGGCACCATTTTTGAGTGAACTGCCAAAAGTCAGATTTTTGCTGAAATTGTGACCCCGGGGCTTAGGGATTTTTTCAAAAAAATATTTTCTGCCGGTTAAGTTTTTGAGGGCTGATTTCTTGTCCTGTGATAAAAAGCCTTCTGTTTCCATCGCCAAAGCTTTCAGGTGAGCATTTGCAAGCGGTTGGCACCATTTTTGAGTGAACTGCCAAAAGTCAGAGTTTTGCTGAAATTGTGACCCCGGGGCTTAGGGATTTTTTCAAAAAAATATTTTCTGCCGGTTAAGTTTTTGAGGGCTGATTTCTTGTCCTCTGATAAAAAGCCTTCTGTTTCGCGTGCCAAACCTTTCAGGGGAGCATTTTCAAGCTTTTGGCACCATTTTTGAGTGAACTGCCAAAAGTCAGATTTTTGCTGAAATTGTGACCCCGGGGCTTGGGGATTTTTTCAAAAAAATATTTTCTGCCGGTTAAGTTTTTGAGGGCTGATTTCTTGTCCTGTGATAAAAAGCCTTCTGTTTCGCGTGCCAAACCTTTCAGGGGAGCATTTTCAAGCTTTTGGCACCATTTTTGAGTGAACTGCCAAAAGTCAGATTTTTGCTGAAATTGTGACCCCGGGGCTTGGGGATTTTTTCAAAAAAATATTTTCTGCCGGTTAAGTTTTTGAGGGCTGATTTCTTGTCCTGTGATAAAAAGCCTTCTGTTTCGCGTGCCAAACCTTTCAGGGGAGCATTTTCAAGCTTTTGGCACCATTTTTGAGTGAATTGCCAAAAGTCAGATTTTTGCTGAAATTGTGACCCCGGGGCTTAGGGATTTTTTCAAAAAAATATTTTCTGCCGGTTAAGTTTTTGAGGGCTGATTTCTTGTCCTGTGATAAAAAGCCTTCTGTTTCGCGTGCCAAACCTATCAGGTGAGCATTTGCAAGCGGTTGGCACCATTTTTGAGTGAACTGCCAAAAGTCAGATTTTTGCTGAAATTGTGACCCCGGGGCTTAGGGATTTTTTCAAAAAAATATTTTCTGCCGGTTAAGTTTTTGAGGGCTGATTTCTTGTGCTGTGATAAAAAGCCTTCTGTTTCCATCGCCAAAGCTTTCAGGTGAGCATTTTCAAGCTTTTGGCACCATTTTTGAGTGAACTGCCAAAAGTCAGATTTTTGCTGAAATTGTGACCCCGGGGCTTAGGGATTTTTTCAAAAAAATATTTTCTGCCGGTTAAGTTTTTGAGGGCTGATTTCTTGTCCTGTGATAAAAAGCCTTCTGTTTTCATCGCCAAAGCTTTCAGGTGAGCATTTGCAAGCGGTTGGCACCATTTTTGAGTGAACTGCCAAAAGTCAGATTTTTGCTGAAATTGTGACCCCGGGGCTTAGGGATTTTTTCAAAAAAATATTTTCTGCCGGTTAAGTTTTTGAGGGCTGATTTCTTGTCCTGTGATAAAAAGCCTTCTGTTTCGCGTGCCAAACCTTTCAGGTGAGCATTTGCAAGCGGTTGGCACCATTTTTGAGTGAACTGCCAAAAGTCAGATTTTTGCTGAAATTGTGACCCCGGGGCTTAGGGATTTTTTCAAAAAAAAAATTTCTGCCGGTTAAGTTTTTGAGGGCTGATTTCTTGTCCTGTGATAAAAAGCCTTCTGTTTCGCGTGCCAAACCTTTCAGGTGAGCATTTGCAAGCGGTTGGCACCATTTTTGAGTGAACTGCCAAAAGTCAGATTTTTGCTGAAATTGTGACCCCGGGGCTTAGGGATTTTTTCAAAAAAATATTTTCTGCCGGTTAAGTTTTTGAGGGCTGATTTCTTGTCCTGTGATAAAAAGCCTTCTGTTTCGCGTGCCAAACCTTTCAGGGGAGCATTTGCAAGCGGTTGGCACCATTTTTGAGTGAACTGCCAAAAGTCAGATTTTTGCTGAAATTGTGACCCCGGGGCTTAGGGGTTTTTTCAAAAAAATATTTTCTGCCGGTTAAGTTTTTGAGGGCTGATTTCTTGTCCTGTGATAAAAAGCCTTCTGTTTCGAGTGCCAAACCTTTCAGGGGAGCATTTGCAAGCGGTTGGCACCATTTTTGAGTGAACTGCCAAAAGTCAGATTTTTGCTGAAATTGTGACCCCGGGGCTTAGGGATTTTTTCAAAAAAATATTTTCTGCAGGTTAAGTTTTTGAGGGCTGATTTCTTGTCCTGTGATAAAAAGCCTTCTGTTTCGCGTGCCAAACCTTTCAGGGGAGCATTTTCAAGCTTTTGGCACCATTTTTGAGTGAATTGCCAAAAGTCAGATTTTTGCTGAAATTGTGACCCCGGGGCTTAGGGATTTTTTCAAAAAAATATTTTCTGCAGGTTAAGTTTTTGAGGGCTGATTTCTTGTCCTGTGATAAAAAGCCTTCTGTTTCGCGTGCCAAACCTTTCAGGTGAGCATTTGCAAGCGGTTGGCACCATTTTTGAGTGAACTGCCAAAAGTCAGATTTTTGCTGAAATTGTGACCCCGGGGCTTAGGGATTTTTTCAAAAAAATATTTTCTGCCGGTTAAGTTTTTGAGGGCTGATTTCTTGTCCTGTGATAAAAAGCCTTCTGTTTCCATTGCCAAACCTTTCAGGGGAGCATTTGCAAGCGGTTGGCACCATTTTTGAGTGAACTGCCAAAAGTCAGATTTTTGCTGAAATTGTGACCCCGGGGCTTAGGGATTTTTTCAAAAAAATATTTTCTGCCGGTTAAGTTTTTGAGGGCTGATTTCTTGTCCTGTGATAAAAAGCCTTCTGTTTCCATCGCCAAAGCTTTCAGGTGAGCATTTGCAAGCGGTTGGCACCATTTTTGAGTGAACTGCCAAAAGTCAGATTTTTGCTGAAATTGTGACCCCGGGGCTTAGGGATTTTTTCAAAAAAATATTTTCTGCCGGTTAAGTTTTTGAGGGCTGATTTCTTGTCCTGTAATAAAAAGCCTTCTGTTTCGCGTGCCAAACCTTTCAGGTGAGCATTTGCAAGCGGTTGGCACCATTTTTGAGTGAACTGCCAAAAGTCAGATTTTTGCTGAAATTGTGACCCCGGGGCTTAGGGATTTTTTCAAAAAAAAATTTTCTGCCGGTTAAGTTTTTGAGGGCTGATTTCTTGTCCTGTGATAAAAAGCCTTCTGTTTCGCGTGCCAAACCTTTCAGGTGAGCATTTGCAAGCGGTTGGCACCATTTTTGAGTGAACTGCCAAAAGTCAGATTTTTGCTGAAATTGTGACCCCGGGGCTTAGGGATTTTTTCAAAAAAATATTTTCTGCCGGTTAAGTTTTTGAGGGCTGATTTCTTGTCCTGTGATAAAAAGCCTTCTGTTTCGCGTGCCAAACCTTTCAGGTGAGCATTTGCAAGCGGTTGGCACCATTTTTGAGTGAACTGCCAAAAGTCAGATTTTTTCTGAAATTGTGACCCCGGGGCTTAGGGATTTTTTCAAAAAAATATTTTCTGCCGGTTAAGTTTTTGAGGGCTGATTTCTTGTCCTGTGATAAAAAGCCTTCTGTTTCGCGTGCCAAACCTTTCAGGTGAGCATTTGCAAGCGGTTGGCACCATTTTTGAGTGAACTGCCAAAAGTCAGATTTTTGCTGAAATTGTGACCCCGGGGCTTAGGGATTTTTTCAAAAAAATATTTTCTGCCGGTTAAGTTTTTGAGGGCTGATTTCTTGTCCTGTGATAAAAAGCCTTCTGTTTCGCGTGCCAAACCTTTCAGGTGAGCATTTGCAAGCGGTTGGCACCATTTTTGAGTGAACTGCCAAAAGTCAGATTTTTGCTGAAATTGTGACCCCGGGGCTTAGGGATTTTTTCAAAAAAATATTTTCTGCCGGTTAAGTTTTTGAGGGCTGATTTCTTGTCCTGTGATAAAAAGCCTTCTGTTTCGAGTGCCAAACCTTTCAGGGGAGCATTTGCAAGCGGTTGGCACCATTTTTGAGTGAACTGCCAAAAGTCAGATTTTTGCTGAAATTGTGACCCCGGGGCTTAGGGATTTTTTCAAAAAAATATTTTCTGCCGGTTAAGTTTTTGAGGGCTGATTTCTTGTCCTGTGATAAAAAGCCTTCTGTTTCGCGTGCCAAACCTTTCAGGTGAGCATTTGCAAGCGGTTGGCACCATTTTTGAGTGAACTGCCAAAAGTCAGATTTTTGCTGAAATTGTGACCCCGGGGCTTAGGGATTTTTTCAAAAAAATATTTTCTGCCGGTTAAGTTTTTGAGGGCTGATTTCTTGTCCTGTGATAAAAAGCCTTCTGTTTCGCGTGCCAAACCTTTCAGGTGAGCATTTGCAAGCGGTTGGCACCATTTTTGAGTGAACTGCCAAAAGTCAGATTTTTGCTGAAATTGTGACCCCGGGGCTTAGGGATTTTTTCAAAAAAATATTTTCTGCCGGTTAAGTTTTTGAGGGCTGATTTCTTGTCCTGTGATAAAAAGCCTTCTGTTTCGAGTGCCAAACCTTTCAGGGGAGCATTTGCAAGCGGTTGGCACCATTTTTGAGTGAACTGCCAAAAGTCAGATTTTTGCTGAAATTGTGACCCCGGGGCTTAGGGATTTTTTCAAAAAAATATTTTCTGCCGGTTAAGTTTTTGAGGGCTGATTTCTTGTCCTGTGATAAAAAGCCTTCTGTTTCGCGTGCCAAACCTTTCAGGGGAGCATTTTCAAGCTTTTGGCACCATTTTTGAGTGAATTGCCAAAAGTCAGATTTTTGCTGAAATTGTGACCCCGGGGCTTAGGGATTTTTTCAAAAAAATATTTTCTGCCGGTTAAGTTTTTGAGGGCTGATTTCTTGTCCTGTGATAAAAAGCCTTCTGTTTCGCGTGCCAAACCTTTCAGGTGAGCATTTGCAAGCGGTTGGCACCATTTTTGAGTGAACTGCCAAAAGTCAGATTTTTGCTGAAATTGTGACCCCGGGGCTTAGGGATTTTTTCAAAAAAATATTTTCTGCCGGTTAAGTTTTTGAGGGCTGATTTCTTGTCCTGTGATAAAAAGCCTTCTGTTTCGAGTGCCAAACCTTTCAGGGGAGCATTTGCAAGCGGTTGGCACCATTTTTGAGTGAACTGCCAAAAGTCAGATTTTTGCTGAAATTGTGACCCCGGGGCTTAGGGATTTTTTCAAAAAAATATTTTCTGCCGGTTAAGTTTTTGAGGGCTGATTTCTTGTCCTGTGATAAAAAGCCTTCTGTTTCGAGTGCCAAACCTTTCAGGGGAGCATTTGCAAGCGGTTGGCACCATTTTTGAGTGAACTGCCAAAAGTCAGATTTTTGCTGAAATTGTGACCCCGGGGCTTAGGGATTTTTTCAAAAAAATATTTTCTGCCGGTTAAGTTTTTGAGGGCTGATTTCTTGTCCTGTGATAAAAAGCCTTCTGTTTCGCTTGCCAAACCTTTCAGGTGAGCATTTGCAAGCGGTTGGCACCATTTTTGAGTGAACTGCCAAAAGTCAGATTTTTGCTGAAATTGTGACCCCGGGGCTTAGGGATTTTTTCAAAAAAATATTTTCTGCCGGTTAAGTTTTTGAGGGCTGATTTCTTGTCCTGTGATAAAAAGCCTTCTGTTTCCATCGCCAAAGCTTTCAGGTGAGGATTTGTAAGCGGTTGGCACCATTTTTGAGTGAACTGCCAAAAGTCAGATTTTTGCTGAAATTGTGACCCCGGGGCTTAGGGATTTTTTCAAAAAAATATTTTCTGCCGGTTAAGTTTTTGAGGGCTGATTTCTTGTCCTGTGATAAAAAGCCTTCTGTTTCGCGTGCCAAACCTTTCAGGTGAGCATTTGCAAGCGGTTGGCACCATTTTTGAGTGAACTGCCAAAAGTCAGATTTTTGCTGAAATTGTGACCCCGGGGCTTAGGGATTTTTTCAAAAAAATATTTTCTGCCGGTTAAGTTTTTGAGGGCTGATTTCTTGTCCTGTGATAAAAAGCCTTCTGTTTCGAGTGCCAAACCTTTCAGGGGAGCATTTGCAAGCGGTTGGCACCATTTTTGAGTGAACTGCCAAAAGTCAGATTTTTGCTGAAATTGTGACCCCGGGGCTTAGGGATTTTTTCAAAAAAATATTTTCTGCCGGTTAAGTTTTTGAGGGCTGATTTCTTGTCCTGTGATAAAAAGCCTTCTGTTTCGCGTGCCAAACCTTTCAGGTGAGCATTTGCAAGCGGTTGGCACCATTTTTGAGTGAACTGCCAAAAGTCAGATTTTTGCTGAAATTGTGACCCCGGGGCTTAGGGATTTTTTCAAAAAAATATTTTCTGCCGGTTAAGTTTTTGAGGGCTGATTTCTTGTCCTGTGATAAAAAGCCTTCTGTTTCGCGTGCCAAACCTTTCAGGTGAGCATTTGCAAGCGGTTGGCACCATTTTTGAGTGAACTGCCAAAAGTCAGATTTTTGCTGAAATTGTGACCCCGGGGCTTAGGGATTTTTTCAAAAAAATATTTTCTGCCGGTTAAGTTTTTGAGGGCTGATTTCTTGTCCTGTGATAAAAAGCCTTCTGTTTCCATCGCCAAAGCTTTCAGGTGAGCATTTGCAAGCGGTTGGCACCATTTTTGAGTGAACTGCCAAAAGTCAGATTTTTGCTGAAATTGTGACCCCGGGGCTTAGGGATTTTTTCAAAAAAATATTTTCTGCCGGTTAAGTTTTTGAGGGCTGATTTCTTGTCCTGTGATAAAAAGCCTTCTGTTTCGCGTGCCAAACCTTTCAGGGGAGCATTTTCAAGCTTTTGGCACCATTTTTGAGTGAATTGCCAAAAGTCAGATTTTTGCTGAAATTGTGACCCCGGGGCTTAGGGATTTTTTCAAAAAAATATTTTCTGCCGGTTAAGTTTTTGAGGGCTGATTTCTTGTCCTGTGATAAAAAGCCTTCTGTTTCGCGTGCCAAACCTTTCAGGTGAGCATTTGCAAGCGGTTGGCACCATTTTTGAGTGAACTGCCAAAAGTCAGATTTTTGCTGAAATTGTGACCCCGGGGCTTAGGGATTTTTTCAAAAAAATATTTTCTGCCGGTTAAGTTTTTGAGGGCTGATTTCTTGTCCTGTGATAAAAAGCCTTCTGTTTCGAGTGCCAAACCTTTCAGGGGAGCATTTGCAAGCGGTTGGCACCATTTTTGAGTGAACTGCCAAAAGTCAGATTTTTGCTGAAATTGTGACCCCGGGGCTTAGGGATTTTTTCAAAAAAATATTTTCTGCCGGTTAAGTTTTTGAGGGCTGATTTCTTGTCCTGTGATAAAAAGCCTTCTGTTTCGAGTGCCAAACCTTTCAGGGGAGCATTTGCAAGCGGTTGGCACCATTTTTGAGTGAACTGCCAAAAGTCAGATTTTTGCTGAAATTGTGACCCCGGGGCTTAGGGATTTTTTCAAAAAAATATTTTCTGCCGGTTAAGTTTTTGAGGGCTGATTTCTTGTCCTGTGATAAAAAGCCTTCTGTTTCGCTTGCCAAACCTTTCAGGTGAGCATTTGCAAGCGGTTGGCACCATTTTTGAGTGAACTGCCAAAAGTCAGATTTTTGCTGAAATTGTGACCCCGGGGCTTAGGGATTTTTTCAAAAAAATATTTTCTGCCGGTTAAGTTTTTGAGGGCTGATTTCTTGTCCTGTGATAAAAAGCCTTCTGTTTCCATCGCCAAAGCTTTCAGGTGAGGATTTGTAAGCGGTTGGCACCATTTTTGAGTGAACTGCCAAAAGTCAGATTTTTGCTGAAATTGTGACCCCGGGGCTTAGGGATTTTTTCAAAAAAATATTTTCTGCCGGTTAAGTTTTTGAGGGCTGATTTCTTGTCCTGTGATAAAAAGCCTTCTGTTTCGAGTGCCAAACCTTTCAGGGGAGCATTTGCAAGCTTTTGGCACCATTTTTGAGTGAACTGCCAAAAGTCAGATTTTTGCTGAAATTGTGACCCCGGGGCTTAGGGATTTTTTCAAAAAAATATTTTATGCCGGTTAAGTTTTTGAGGGCTGATTTCTTGTCCTGTGATAAAAAGCCTTCTGTTTCGCGTGCCAAACCTTTCAGGTGAGCATTTGCAAGCGGTTGGCACCATTTTTGAGTGAACTGCCAAAAGTCAGATTTTTGCTGAAATTGTGACCCCGGGGCTTAGGGATTTTTTCAAAAAAATATTTTCTCCCGGTTACGTTTTTGAGGGCTGATTTCTTGTCCTGTGATAAAAAGCCTTCTGTTTCGCGTGCCAAACCTTTCAGGTGAGCATTTGCAAGCGGTTGGCACCATTTTTGAGTGAACTGCCAAAAGTCAGATTTTTGCTGAAATTGTGACCCCGGGGCTTAGGGATTTTTTCAAAAAAATATTTTCTGCCGGTTAAGTTTTTGAGGGCTGATTTCTTGTCCTGTGATAAAAAGCCTACTGTTTCGAGTGCCAAACCTTTCAGGGGAGCATTTGCAAGCGGTTGGCACCATTTTTGAGTGAACTGCCAAAAGTCAGATTTTTGCTGAAATTGTGACCCCGGGGCTTAGGGATTTTTTCAAAAAAATATTTTCTGCCGGTTAAGTTTTTGAGGGCTGATTTCTTGTCCTGTGATAAAAAGCCTTCTGTTTCCATCGCCAAAGCTTTCAGGTGAGCATTTGCAAGCGGTTGGCACCATTTTTGAGTGAACTGCCAAAAGTCAGATTTTTGCTGAAATTGTGACCCCGGGGCTTAGGGATTTTTTCAAAAAAATATTTTCTGCCGGTTAAGTTTTTGAGGGCTGATTTCTTGTCCTGTGATAAAAAGCCTACTGTTTCGCGTGCCAAACCTTTCAGGGGAGCATTTTCAAGCTTTTGGCACCATTTTTGAGTGAATTGCCAAAAGTCAGATTTTTGCTGAAATTGTGACCCCGGGGCTTAGGGATTTTTTCAAAAAAATATTTTCTGCCGGTTAAGTTTTTGAGGGCTGATTTCTTGTCCTGTGATAAAAAGCCTTCTGTTTCGCGTGCCAAACCTTTCAGGTGAGCATTTGCAAGCGGTTGGCACCATTTTTGAGTGAACTGCCAAAAGTCAGATTTTTGCTGAAATTGTGACCCCGGGGCTTAGGGATTTTTTCAAAAAAATATTTTCTGCCGGTTAAGTTTTTGAGGGCTGATTTCTTGTCCTGTGATAAAAAGCCTTCTGTTTCGAGTGCCAAACCTTTCAGGGGAGCATTTGCAAGCGGTTGGCACCATTTTTGAGTGAACTGCCAAAAGTCAGATTTTTGCTGAAATTGTGACCCCGGGGCTTAGGGATTTTTTCAAAAAAATATTTTCTGCCGGTTAAGTTTTTGAGGGCTGATTTCTTGTCCTGTGATAAAAAGCCTTCTGTTTCCATCGCCAAAGCTTTCAGGTGAGGATTTGTAAGCGGTTGGCACCATTTTTGAGTGAACTGCCAAAAGTCAGATTTTTGCTGAAATTGTGACCCCGGGGCTTAGGGATTTTTTCAAAAAAATATTTTCTGCCGGTTAAGTTTTTGAGGGCTGATTTCTTGTCCTGTGATAAAAAGCCTTCTGTTTCGAGTGCCAAACCTTTCAGGGGAGCATTTGCAAGCTTTTGGCACCATTTTTGAGTGAACTGCCAAAAGTCAGATTTTTGCTGAAATTGTGACCCCGGGGCTTAGGGATTTTTTCAAAAAACTATTTTCTGCCGGTTAAGTTTTTGAGGGCTGATTTCTTGTCCTGTGATAAAAAGCCTTCTGTTTCGCGTGCCAAACCTTTCAGGTGAGCATTTGCAAGCGGTTGGCACCATTTTTGAGTGAACTGCCAAAAGTCAGATTTTTGCTGAAATTGTGACCCCGGGGCTTAGGGATTTTTTCAAAAAAATATTTTCTGCCGGTTAAGTTTTTGAGGGCTGATTTCTTGTCCTGTGATAAAAAGCCTTCTGTTTCCATCGCCAAAGCTTTCAGGTGAGGATTTGCAAGCGGTTGGCACCATTTTTGAGTGAACTGCCAAAAGTCAGATTTTTGCTGAAATTGTGACCCCGGGGCTTAGGGATTTTTTCAAAAAAATATTTTCTGCCGGTTGAGTTTTTGAGGGCTGATTTCTTGTCCTGTGATAAAAAGCCTTCTGTTTCGAGTGCCAAACCTTTCAGGGGAGCATTTGCAAGCTTTTGGCACCATTTTTGAGTGAACTGCCAAAAGTCAGATTTTTGCTGAAATTGTGACCCCGGGGCTTAGGGATTTTTTCAAAAAAATATTTTCTGCCGGTTAAGTTTTTGAGGGCTGATTTCTTGTCCTGTGATAAAAAGCCTTCTGTTTCGCGTGCCAAACCTTTCAGGTGAGCATTTGCAAGCGGTTGGCACCATTTTTGAGTGAACTGCCAAAAGTCAGATTTTTGCTGAAATTGTGACCCCGGGGCTTAGGGATTTTTTCAAAAAAATATTTTCTGCCGGTTAAGTTTTTGAGGGCTGATTTCTTGTCCTGTGATAAAAAGCCTTCTGTTTCGAGTGCCAAACCTTTCAGGGGAGCATTTGCAAGCGGTTGGCACCATTTTTGAGTGAACTGCCAAAAGTCAGATTTTTGCTGAAATTGTGACCCCGGGGCTTAGGGATTTTTTCAAAAAAATATTTTCTGCCGGTTAAGTTTTTGAGGGCTGATTTCTTGTCCTGTGATAAAAAGCCTTCTGTTTCCATCGCCAAAGCTTTCAGGTGAGCATTTGCAAGCGGTTGGCACCATTTTTGAGTGAACTGCCAAAAGTCAGATTTTTGCTGAAATTGTGACCCCGGGGCTTAGGGATTTTTTCAAAAAAATATTTTCTGCCGGTTAAGTTTTTGAGGGCTGATTTCTTGTCCTGTGATAAAAAGCCTTCTGTTTCGCGTGCCAAACCTTTCAGGGGAGCATTTTCAAGCTTTTGGCACCATTTTTGAGTGAACTGCCAAAAGTCAGATTTTTTCTGAAATTGTGACCCCGGGGCTTAGGGATTTTTTCCAAAAAATATTTTCTGCCGGTTAAGTTTTTGAGGGCTGATTTCTTGTCCTGTGATAAAAAGCCTTCTGTTTCGCGTGCCAAACCTTTCAGGTGAGCATTTGCAAGCGGTTGGCACCATTTTTGAGTGAACTGCCAAAAGTCAGATTTTTGCTGAAATTGTGACCCCGGGGCTTAGGGATTTTTTCAAAAAAATATTTTCTGCCGGTTAAGTTTTTGAGGGCTGATTTCTTGTCCTGTGATAAAAAGCCTTCTGTTTCGAGTGCCAAACCTTTCAGGGGAGCATTTGCAAGCGGTTGGCACCATTTTTGAGTGAACTGCCAAAAGTCAGATTTTTGCTGAAATTGTGACCCCGGGGCTTAGGGATTTTTTCAAAAAAATATTTTCTGCCGGTTAAGTTTTTGAGGGCTGATTTCTTGTCCTGTGATAAAAAGCCTTCTGTTTCCATCGCCAAAGCTTTCAGGTGAGCATTTGCAAGCGGTTGGCACCATTTTTGAGTGAACTGCCAAAAGTCAGATTTTTGCTGAAATTGTGACCCCGGGGCTTAGGGATTTTTTCAAAAAAATATTTTCTGCCGGTTAAGTTTTTGAGGGCTGATTTCTTGTCCTGTGATAAAAAGCCTTCTGTTTCGCGTGCCAAACCTTTCAGGTGAGAATTTTCAAGCGGTTGGCACCATTTTTGAGTGAACTGCCAAAAGTCAGATTTTTGCTGAAATTGTGACCCCGGGGCTTAGGGATTTTTTCAAAAAAATATTTTCTGCCGGTTAAGTTTTTGAGGGCTGATTTCTTGTCCTGTGATAAAAAGCCTTCTGTTTCGCGTGCCAAACCTTTCAGGGGAGCATTTGCAAGCGGTTGGCACCATTTTTGAGTGAACTGCCAAAAGTCAGATTTTTGCTGAAATTGTGACCCCGGGGCTTAGGGATTTTTTCAAAAAAATATTTTCTGCCGGTTAAGTTTTTGAGGGCTGATTTCTTGTCCTGTGATAAAAAGCCTTCTGTTTCCATCGCCAAAGCTTTCAGGTGAGCATTTGCAAGCGGTTGGCACCATTTTTGAGTGAACTGCCAAAAGTCAGATTTTTGCTGAAATTGTGACCCCGGGGCTTAGGGATTTTTTCAAAAAAATATTTTCTGCCGGTTAAGTTTTTGAGGGCTGATTTCTTGTCCTGTGATAAAAAGCCTTCTGTTTCGCGTGCCAAACCTTTCAGGGGAGCATTTTCAAGCTTTTGGCACCATTTTTGAGTGAATTGCCAAAAGTCAGATTTTTGCTGAAATTGTGACCCCGGGGCTTAGGGATTTTTTCAAAAAAATATTTTCTGCCGGTTAAGTTTTTGAGGGCTGATTTCTTGTCCTGTGATAAAAAGCCTTCTGTTTCGCGTGCCAAACCTTTCAGGTGAGCATTTGCAAGCGGTTGGCACCATTTTTGAGTGAACTGCCAAAAGTCAGATTTTTGCTGAAATTGTGACCCCGGGGCTTAGGGATTTTTTCAAAAAAATATTTTCTGCCGGTTAAGTTTTTGAGGGCTGATTTCTTGTCCTGTGATAAAAAGCCTTCTGTTTCGAGTGCCAAACCTTTCAGGGGAGCATTTGCAAGCGGTTGGCACCATTTTTGAGTGAACTGCCAAAAGTCAGATTTTTGCTGAAATTGTGACCCCGGGGCTTAGGGATTTTTTCAAAAAAATATTTTCTGCCGGTTAAGTTTTTGAGGGCTGATTTCTTGTCCTGTGATAAAAAGCCTTCTGTTTCGAGTGCCAAACCTTTCAGGGGAGCATTTGCAAGCGGTTGGCACCATTTTTGAGTGAACTGCCAAAAGTCAGATTTTTGCTGAAATTGTGACCCCGGGGCTTAGGGATTTTTTCAAAAAAATATTTTCTGCCGGTTAAGTTTTTGAGGGCTGATTTCTTGTCCTGTGATAAAAAGCCTTCTGTTTCGCTTGCCAAACCTTTCAGGTGAGCATTTGCAAGCGGTTGGCACCATTTTTGAGTGAACTGCCAAAAGTCAGATTTTTGCTGAAATTGTGACCCCGGGGCTTAGGGATTTTTTCAAAAAAATATTTTCTGCCGGTTAAGTTTTTGAGGGCTGATTTCTTGTCCTGTGATAAAAAGCCTTCTGTTTCCATCGCCAAAGCTTTCAGGTGAGGATTTGTAAGCGGTTGGCACCATTTTTGAGTGAACTGCCAAAAGTCAGATTTTTGCTGAAATTGTGACCCCGGGGCTTAGGGATTTTTTCAAAAAAATATTTTCTGCCGGTTAAGTTTTTGAGGGCTGATTTCTTGTCCTGTGATAAAAAGCCTTCTGTTTCGAGTGCCAAACCTTTCAGGGGAGCATTTGCAAGCTTTTGGCACCATTTTTGAGTGAACTGCCAAAAGTCAGATTTTTGCTGAAATTGTGACCCCGGGGCTTAGGGATTTTTTCAAAAAAATATTTTATGCCGGTTAAGTTTTTGAGGGCTGATTTCTTGTCCTGTGATAAAAAGCCTTCTGTTTCGCGTGCCAAACCTTTCAGGTGAGCATTTGCAAGCGGTTGGCACCATTTTTGAGTGAACTGCCAAAAGTCAGATTTTTGCTGAAATTGTGACCCCGGGGCTTAGGGATTTTTTCAAAAAAATATTTTCTCCCGGTTACGTTTTTGAGGGCTGATTTCTTGTCCTGTGATAAAAAGCCTTCTGTTTCGCGTGCCAAACCTTTCAGGTGAGCATTTGCAAGCGGTTGGCACCATTTTTGAGTGAACTGCCAAAAGTCAGATTTTTGCTGAAATTGTGACCCCGGGGCTTAGGGATTTTTTCAAAAAAATATTTTCTGCCGGTTAAGTTTTTGAGGGCTGATTTCTTGTCCTGTGATAAAAAGCCTACTGTTTCGAGTGCCAAACCTTTCAGGGGAGCATTTGCAAGCGGTTGGCACCATTTTTGAGTGAACTGCCAAAAGTCAGATTTTTGCTGAAATTGTGACCCCGGGGCTTAGGGATTTTTTCAAAAAAATATTTTCTGCCGGTTAAGTTTTTGAGGGCTGATTTCTTGTCCTGTGATAAAAAGCCTTCTGTTTCCATCGCCAAAGCTTTCAGGTGAGCATTTGCAAGCGGTTGGCACCATTTTTGAGTGAACTGCCAAAAGTCAGATTTTTGCTGAAATTGTGACCCCGGGGCTTAGGGATTTTTTCAAAAAAATATTTTCTGCCGGTTAAGTTTTTGAGGGCTGATTTCTTGTCCTGTGATAAAAAGCCTACTGTTTCGCGTGCCAAACCTTTCAGGGGAGCATTTTCAAGCTTTTGGCACCATTTTTGAGTGAATTGCCAAAAGTCAGATTTTTGCTGAAATTGTGACCCCGGGGCTTAGGGATTTTTTCAAAAAAATATTTTCTGCCGGTTAAGTTTTTGAGGGCTGATTTCTTGTCCTGTGATAAAAAGCCTTCTGTTTCGCGTGCCAAACCTTTCAGGTGAGCATTTGCAAGCGGTTGGCACCATTTTTGAGTGAACTGCCAAAAGTCAGATTTTTGCTGAAATTGTGACCCCGGGGCTTAGGGATTTTTTCAAAAAAATATTTTCTGCCGGTTAAGTTTTTGAGGGCTGATTTCTTGTCCTGTGATAAAAAGCCTTCTGTTTCGAGTGCCAAACCTTTCAGGGGAGCATTTGCAAGCGGTTGGCACCATTTTTGAGTGAACTGCCAAAAGTCAGATTTTTGCTGAAATTGTGACCCCGGGGCTTAGGGATTTTTTCAAAAAAATATTTTCTGCCGGTTAAGTTTTTGAGGGCTGATTTCTTGTCCTGTGATAAAAAGCCTTCTGTTTCCATCGCCAAAGCTTTCAGGTGAGGATTTGTAAGCGGTTGGCACCATTTTTGAGTGAACTGCCAAAAGTCAGATTTTTGCTGAAATTGTGACCCCGGGGCTTAGGGATTTTTTCAAAAAAATATTTTCTGCCGGTTAAGTTTTTGAGGGCTGATTTCTTGTCCTGTGATAAAAAGCCTTCTGTTTCGAGTGCCAAACCTTTCAGGGGAGCATTTGCAAGCTTTTGGCACCATTTTTGAGTGAACTGCCAAAAGTCAGATTTTTGCTGAAATTGTGACCCCGGGGCTTAGGGATTTTTTCAAAAAACTATTTTCTGCCGGTTAAGTTTTTGAGGGCTGATTTCTTGTCCTGTGATAAAAAGCCTTCTGTTTCGCGTGCCAAACCTTTCAGGTGAGCATTTGCAAGCGGTTGGCACCATTTTTGAGTGAACTGCCAAAAGTCAGATTTTTGCTGAAATTGTGACCCCGGGGCTTAGGGATTTTTTCAAAAAAATATTTTCTGCCGGTTAAGTTTTTGAGGGCTGATTTCTTGTCCTGTGATAAAAAGCCTTCTGTTTCCATCGCCAAAGCTTTCAGGTGAGGATTTGCAAGCGGTTGGCACCATTTTTGAGTGAACTGCCAAAAGTCAGATTTTTGCTGAAATTGTGACCCCGGGGCTTAGGGATTTTTTCAAAAAAATATTTTCTGCCGGTTAAGTTTTTGAGGGCTGATTTCTTGTCCTGTGATAAAAAGCCTTCTGTTTCGAGTGCCAAACCTTTCAGGGGAGCATTTGCAAGCTTTTGGCACCATTTTTGAGTGAACTGCCAAAAGTCAGATTTTTGCTGAAATTGTGACCCCGGGGCTTAGGGATTTTTTCAAAAAAATATTTTCTGCCGGTTAAGTTTTTGAGGGCTGATTTCTTGTCCTGTGATAAAAAGCCTTCTGTTTCGCGTGCCAAACCTTTCAGGTGAGCATTTGCAAGCGGTTGGCACCATTTTTGAGTGAACTGCCAAAAGTCAGATTTTTGCTGAAATTGTGACCCCGGGGCTTAGGGATTTTTTCAAAAAAATATTTTCTGCCGGTTAAGTTTTTGAGGGCTGATTTCTTGTCCTGTGATAAAAAGCCTTCTGTTTCGAGTGCCAAACCTTTCAGGGGAGCATTTGCAAGCGGTTGGCACCATTTTTGAGTGAACTGCCAAAAGTCAGATTTTTGCTGAAATTGTGACCCCGGGGCTTAGGGATTTTTTCAAAAAAATATTTTCTGCCGGTTAAGTTTTTGAGGGCTGATTTCTTGTCCTGTGATAAAAAGCCTTCTGTTTCCATCGCCAAAGCTTTCAGGTGAGCATTTGCAAGCGGTTGGCACCATTTTTGAGTGAACTGCCAAAAGTCAGATTTTTGCTGAAATTGTGACCCCGGGGCTTAGGGATTTTTTCAAAAAAATATTTTCTGCCGGTTAAGTTTTTGAGGGCTGATTTCTTGTCCTGTGATAAAAAGCCTTCTGTTTCGCGTGCCAAACCTTTCAGGGGAGCATTTTCAAGCTTTTGGCACCATTTTTGAGTGAACTGCCAAAAGTCAGATTTTTTCTGAAATTGTGACCCCGGGGCTTAGGGATTTTTTCCAAAAAATATTTTCTGCCGGTTAAGTTTTTGAGGGCTGATTTCTTGTCCTGTGATAAAAAGCCTTCTGTTTCGCGTGCCAAACCTTTCAGGTGAGCATTTGCAAGCGGTTGGCACCATTTTTGAGTGAACTGCCAAAAGTCAGATTTTTGCTGAAATTGTGACCCCGGGGCTTAGGGATTTTTTCAAAAAAATATTTTCTGCCGGTTAAGTTTTTGAGGGCTGATTTCTTGTCCTGTGATAAAAAGCCTTCTGTTTCGAGTGCCAAACCTTTCAGGGGAGCATTTGCAAGCGGTTGGCACCATTTTTGAGTGAACTGCCAAAAGTCAGATTTTTGCTGAAATTGTGACCCCGGGGCTTAGGGATTTTTTCAAAAAAATATTTTCTGCCGGTTAAGTTTTTGAGGGCTGATTTCTTGTCCTGTGATAAAAAGCCTTCTGTTTCCATCGCCAAAGCTTTCAGGTGAGCATTTGCAAGCGGTTGGCACCATTTTTGAGTGAACTGCCAAAAGTCAGATTTTTGCTGAAATTGTGACCCCGGGGCTTAGGGATTTTTTCAAAAAAATATTTTCTGCCGGTTAAGTTTTTGAGGGCTGATTTCTTGTCCTGTGATAAAAAGCCTTCTGTTTCGCGTGCCAAACCTTTCAGGTGAGAATTTTCAAGCGGTTGGCACCATTTTTGAGTGAACTGCCAAAAGTCAGATTTTTGCTGAAATTGTGACCCCGGGGCTTAGGGATTTTTTCAAAAAAATATTTTCTGCCGGTTAAGTTTTTGAGGGCTGATTTCTTGTCCTGTGATAAAAAGCCTTCTGTTTCCATCGCCAAAGCTTTCAGGTGAGCATTTGCAAGCGTTTGGCACCATTTTTGAGTGAACTGCCAAAAGTCAGATTTTTGCTGAAATTGTGACCCCGGGGCTTAGGGATTTTTTCCAAAAAATATTTTCTGCCGGTTAAGTTTTTGAGGGCTGATTTCTTGTCCTGTGATAAAAAGCCTTCTGTTTCGAGTGCCAAACCTTTCAGGGGAGCATTTTCAAGCTTTTGGCACCATTTTTGAGTGAACTGCCAAAAGTCAGTTTTTTTCTGAAATTGTGACCCCGGGGCTTAGGGATTTTTTCAAAAAAATATTTTCTACCGGTTAAGTTTTTGAGGGCTGATTTCTTGTCCTGTGATAAAAAGCCTTCTGTTTCCATCGCCAAAGCTTTCAGGTGAGCATTTGCAAGCGGTTGGCACCATTTTTGAGTGAACTGCCAAAAGTCAGATTTTTGCTGAAATTGTGACCCCGGGGCTTAGGGATTTTTTCAAAAAAATATTTTCTGCCGGTTAAGTTTTTGAGGGCTGATTTCTTGTCCTGTAATAAAAAGCCTTCTGTTTCGCGTGCCAAACCTTTCAGGGGAGCATTTGCAAGCGGTTGGCACCATTTTTAAGTGAACTGCCAAAAGTCAGATTTTTTCTGAAATTGTGACCCCGGGGCTTAGGGATTTTTTCAAAAAAATATTTTCTGCCGGTTAAGTTTTTGAGGGCTGATTTCTTGTCCTGTGATAAAAAGCCTTCTGTTTCCATCGCCAAAGCTTTCAGGTGAGCATTTGCAAGCGGTTGGCACCATTTTTGAGTGAACTGCCAAAAGTCAGATTTTTGCTGAAATTGTGACCCCGGGGCTTAGGGATTTTTTCAAAAAAATATTTTCTGCCGGTTAAGTTTTTGAGGGCTGATTTCTTGTCCTGTCATAAAAAGCCTTCTGTTTCGCGTGCCAAACCTTTCAGGGGAGCATTTTCAAGCTTTTGGCACCATTTTTGAGTGAATTGCCAAAAGTCAGATTTTTGCTGAAATTGTGACCCCGGGGCTTAGGGATTTTTTCAAAAAAATATTTTCTGCCGGTTAAGTTTTTGAGGGCTGATTTCTTGTCCTGTGATAAAAAGCCTTCTGTTTCGCGTGCCAAACCTTTCAGGTGAGCATTTGCAAGCGGTTGGCACCATTTTTGAGTGAACTGCCAAAAGTCAGATTTTTGCTGAAATTGTGACCCCGGGGCTTAGGGATTTTTTCAAAAAAATATTTTCTGCCGGTTAAGTTTTTGAGGGCTGATTTCTTGTCCTGTGATAAAAAGCCTTCTGTTTCGAGTGCCAAACCTTTCAGGGGAGCATTTGCAAGCGGTTGGCACCATTTTTGAGTGAACTGCCAAAAGTCAGATTTTTGCTGAAATTGTGACCCCGGGGCTTAGGGATTTTTTCAAAAAAATATTTTCTGCCGGTTAAGTTTTTGAGGGCTGATTTCTTGTCCTGTGATAAAAAGCCTTCTGTTTCCATCGCCAAAGCTTTCAGGTGAGGATTTGCAAGCGGTTGGCACCATTTTTGAGTGAACTGCCAAAAGTCAGATTTTTGCTGAAATTGTGACCCCGGGGCTTAGGGATTTTTTCAAAAAAATATTTTCTGCCGGTTAAGTTTTTGAGGGCTGATTTCTTGTCCTGTGATAAAAAGCCTTCTGTTTCCATCGCCAAAGCTTTCAGGTGAGGATTTGTAAGCGGTTGGCACCATTTTTGAGTGAACTGCCAAAAGTCAGATTTTTGCTGAAATTGTGACCCCGGGGCTTAGGGATTTTTTCAAAAAAATATTTTCTGCCGGTTAAGTTTTTGAGGGCTGATTTCTTGTCCTGTGATAAAAAGCCTTCTGTTTCGAGTGCCAAACCTTTCAGGGGAGCATTTGCAAGCTTTTGGCACCATTTTTGAGTGAACTGCCAAAAGTCAGATTTTTGCTGAAATTGTGACCCCGGGGCTTAGGGATTTTTTCAAAAAAATATTTTCTGCCGGTTAAGTTTTTGAGGGCTGATTGCTTGTCCTGTGATAAAAAGCCTTCTGTTTCGCGTGCCAAACCTTTCAGGTGAGCATTTGCAAGCGGTTGGCACCATTTTTGAGTGAACTGCCAAAAGTCAGATTTTTGCTGAAATTGTGACCCCGGGGCTTAGGGATTTTTTCAAAAAAATATTTTCTGCCGGTTAAGTTTTTGAGGGCTGATTTCTTGTCCTGTGATAAAAAGCCTTCTGTTTCGAGTGCCAAACCTTTCAGGGGAGCATTTGCAAGCGGTTGGCACCATTTTTGAGTGAACTGCCAAAAGTCAGATTTTTGCTGAAATTGTGACCCCGGGGCTTAGGGATTTTTTCAAAAAAATATTTTCTGCCGGTTAAGTTTTTGAGGGCTGATTTCTTGTCCTGTGATAAAAAGCCTTCTGTTTCCATCGCCAAAGCTTTCAGGTGAGCATTTGCAAGCGGTTGGCACCATTTTTGAGTGAACTGCCAAAAGTCAGATTTTTGCTGAAATTGTGACCCCGGGGCTTAGGGATTTTTTCAAAAAAATATTTTCTGCCGGTTAAGTTTTTGAGGGCTGATTTCTTGTCCTGTGATAAAAAGCCTTCTGTTTCGCGTGCCAAACCTTTCAGGGGAGCATTTTCAAGCTTTTGGCACCATTTTTGAGTGAACTGCCAAAAGTCAGATTTTTGCTGAAATTGTGACCCCGGGGCTTAGGGATTTTTTCAAAAAAATATTTTCTGCCGGTTAAGTTTTTGAGGGCTGATTTCTTGTCCTGTGATAAAAAGCCTTCTGTTTCCATCGCCAAAGCTTTCAGGTGAGCATTTGCAAGCGGTTGGCACCATTTTTGAGTGAACTGCCAAAAGTCAGATTTTTGCTGAAATTGTGACCCCGGGGCTTAGGGATTTTTTCAAAAAAATATTTTCTGCCGGTTAAGTTTTTGAGGGCTGATTTCTTGTCCTGTGATAAAAAGCCTTCTGTTTCGAGTGCCAAACCTTTCAGGGGAGCATTTGCAAGCTTTTGGCACCATTTTTGAGTGAACTGCCAAAAGTCAGATTTTTGCTGAAATTGTGACCCCGGGGCTTAGGGATTTTTTCAAAAAAATATTTTCTGCCGGTTAAGTTTTTGAGGGCTGATTTCTTGTCCTGTGATAAAAAGCCTTCTGTTTCGCGTGCCAAACATTTCAGGTGAGCATTTGCAAGCGGTTGGCACCATTTTTGAGTGAACTGCCAAAAGTCAGATTTTTGCTGAAATTGTGACCCCGGGGCTTAGGGATTTTTTCAAAAAAATATTTTCTGCCGGTTAAGTTTTTGAGGGCTGATTTCTTGTCCTGTGATAAAAAGCCTTCTGTTTCGAGTGCCAAACCTTTCAGGGGAGCATTTGCAAGCGGTTGGCACCATTTTTGAGTGAACTGCCAAAAGTCAGATTTTTGCTGAAATTGTGACCCCGGGGCTTAGGGATTTTTTCAAAAAAATATTTTCTGCCGGTTAAGTTTTTGAGGGCTGATTTCTTGTCCTGTGATAAAAAGCCTTCTGTTTCCATCGCCAAAGCTTTCAGGTGAGCATTTGCAAGCGGTTGGCACCATTTTTGAGTGAACTGCCAAAAGTCAGATTTTTGCTGAAATTGTGACCCCGGGGCTTAGGGATTTTTTCAAAAAAATATTTTCTGCTGGTTAAGTTTTTGAGGGCTGATTTCTTGTCCTGTGATAAAAAGCCTTCTGTTTCGCGTGCCAAACCTTTCAGGGGAGCATTTTCAAGCTTTTGGCACCATTTTTGAGTGAATTGCCAAAAGTCAGATTTTTGCTGAAATTGTGACCCCGGGGCTTAGGGATTTTTTCAAAAAAATATTTTCTGCCGGTTAAGTTTTTGAGGGCTGATTTCTTGTCCTGTGATAAAAAGCCTTCTGTTTCGCGTGCCAAACCTTTCAGGTGAGCATTTGCAAGCGGTTGGCACCATTTTTGAGTGAACTGCCAAAAGTCAGATTTTTGCTGAAATTGTGACCCCGGGGCTTAGGGATTTTTTCAAAAAAATATTTTCTCCCGGTTAAGTTTTTGAGGGCTGATTTCTTGTCCTGTGATAAAAAGCCTTCTGTTTCGAGTGCCAAACCTTTCAGGGGAGCATTTGCAAGCGGTTGGCACCATTTTTGAGTGAACTGCCAAAAGTCAGATTTTTGCTGAAATTGTGACCCCGGGGCTTAGGGATTTTTTCAAAAAAATATTTTCTGCCGGTTAAGTTTTTGAGGGCTGATTTCTTGTCCTGTGATAAAAAGCCTTCTGTTTCCATCGCCAAACCTTTCAGGTGAGCATTTGCAAGCGGTTGGCACCATTTTTGAGTGAACTGCCAAAAGTCAGATTTTTGCTGAAATTGTGACCCCGGGGCTTAGGGATTTTTTCCAAAAAATATTTTCTGCCGGTTAAGTTTTTGAGGGCTGATTTCTTGTCCTGTGATAAAAAGCCTTCTGTTTCGCGTGCCAAACCTTTCAGGTGAGCATTTGCAAGCGGTTGGCACCATTTTTGAGTGAACTGCCAAAAGTCAGATTTTTGCTGAAATTGTGACCCCGGGGCTTAGGGATTTTTTCAAAAAAATATTTTCTGCCGGTTAAGTTTTTGAGGGCTGATTTCTTGTCCTGTGATAAAAAGCCTTCTGTTTCGCGTGCCAAACCTTTCAGGTGAGCATTTGCAAGCGGTTGGCACCATTTTTGAGTGAACTGCCAAAAGTCAGATTTTTGCTGAAATTGTGACCCCGGGGCTTAGGGATTTTTTCAAAAAAATATTTTCTGCCGGTTAAGTTTTTGAGGGCTGATTTCTTGTCCTGTGATAAAAAGCCTTCTGTTTCGAGTGCCAAACCTTTCAGGGGAGCATTTGCAAGCGGTTGGCACCATTTTTGAGTGAACTGCCAAAAGTCAGATTTTTGCTGAAATTGTGACCCCGGGGCTTAGGGATTTTTTCAAAAAAATATTTTCTGCCAGTTAAGTTTTTGAGGGCTGATTTCTTGTCCTGTGATAAAAAGCCTTCTGTTTCCATCGCCAAAGCTTTCAGGTGAGCATTTGCAAGCGGTTGGCACCATTTTTGAGTGAACTGCCAAAAGTCAGATTTTTGCTGAAATTGTGACCCCGGGGCTTAGGGATTTTTTCAAAAAAATATTTTCTGCCGGTTAAGTTTTTGAGGGCTGATTTCTTGTCCTGTGATAAAAAGCCTTCTGTTTCGCGTGCCAAACCTTTCAGGGGAGCATTTTCAAGCTTTTGGCACCATTTTTGAGTGAATTGCCAAAAGTCAGATTTTTGCTGAAATTGTGACCCCGGGGCTTAGGGATTTTTTCAAAAAAATATTTTCTGCCGGTTAAGTTTTTGAGGGCTGATTTCTTGTCCTGTGATAAAAAGCCTTCTGTTTCGCGTGCCAAACCTTTCAGGGGAGCATTTGCAAGCGGTTGGCACCATTTTTGAGTGAACTGCCAAAAGTCAGATTTTTGCTGAAATTGTGACCCCGGGGCTTAGGGATTTTTTCAAAAAAATATTTTCTGCCGGTTAAGTTTTTGAGGGCTGATTTCTTGTCCTGTGATAAAAAGCCTTCTGTTTCCATCGCCAAACCTTTCAGGTGAGCATTTGCAAGCGGTTGGCACCATTTTTGAGTGAACTGCCAAAAGTCAGATTTTTGCTGAAATTGTGACCCCGGGGCTTAGGGATTTTTTCCAAAAAATATTTTCTGCCGGTTAAGTTTTTGAGGGCTGATTTCTTGTCCTGTGATAAAAAGCCTTCTGTTTCGCGTGCCAAACCTTTCAGGTGAGCATTTGCAAGCGGTTGGCACCATTTTTGAGTGAACTGCCAAAAGTCAGATTTTTGCTGAAATTGTGACCCCGGGGCTTAGGGATTTTTTCAAAAAAATATTTTCTGCCGGTTAAGTTTTTGAGGGCTGATTTCTTGTCCTGTGATAAAAAGCCTTCTGTTTCGAGTGCCAAACCTTTCAGGGGAGCATTTTCAAGCTTTTGGCACCATTTTTGAGTGAACTGCCAAAAGTCAGATTTTTGCTGAAATTGTGACCCCGGGGCTTAGGGATTTTTTCAAAAAAATATTTTCTGCCGGTTAAGTTTTTGAGGGCTGATTTCTTGTCCTGTGATAAAAAGCCTTCTGTTTCCATCGCCAAAGCTTTCAGGTGAGCATTTGCAAGCGGTTGGCACCATTTTTGAGTGAACTGCCAAAAGTCAGATTTTTGCTGAAATTGTGACCCCGGGGCTTAGGGATTTTTTCAAAAAAATATTTTCTGCCGGTTAAGTTTTTGAGGGCTGATTTCTTGTCCTGTGATAAAAAGCCTTCTGTTTGGCGTGCCAAACCTTTCAGGGGAGCATTTTCAAGCGGTTGGCACCATTTTTGAGTGAACTGCCAAAAGTCAGATTTTTGCTGAAATTGTGACCCCGGGGCTTAGGGATTTTTTCAAAAAAATATTTTCTGCCGGTTAAGTTTTTGAGGGCTGATTTCTTGTCCTGTGATAAAAAGCCTTCTGTTTCCATCGCCAAAGCTTTCAGGTGAGCATTTGCAAGCGTTTGGCACCATTTTTGAGTGAACTGCCAAAAGTCAGATTTTTGCTGAAATTGTGACCCCGGGGCTTAGGGATTTTTTCCAAAAAATATTTTCTGCCGGTTAAGTTTTTGAGGGCTGATTTCTTGTCCTGTGATAAAAAGCCTTCTGTTTCGAGTGCCAAACCTTTCAGGGGAGCATTTTCAAGCTTTTGGCACCATTTTTGAGTGAACTGCCAAAAGTCAGATTTTTTCTGAAATTGTGACCCCGGGGCTTAGGGATTTTTTCAAAAAAATATTTTCTACCGGTTAAGTTTTTGAGGGCTGATTTCTTGTCCTGTGATAAAAAGCCTTCTGTTTCCATCGCCAAAGCTTTCAGGTGAGCATTTGCAAGCGGTTGGCACCATTTTTGAGTGAACTGCCAAAAGTCAGATTTTTGCTGAAATTGTGACCCCGGGGCTTAGGGATTTTTTCAAAAAAATATTTTCTGCCGGTTAATTTTTTGAGGGCTGATTTCTTGTCCTGTAATAAAAAGCCTTCTGTTTCGCGTGCCAAACCTTTCAGGGTTGCATTTGCAAGCGGTTGGCACCATTTTTAAGTGAACTGCCAAAAGTCAGATTTTTTCTGAAATTGTGACCCCGGGGCTTGGGATTTTTTCAAAAAAATATTTTCTGCCGGTTAAGTTTTTGAGGGCTGATTTCTTGTCCTGTGATAAAAAGCCTTCTGTTTCCATCGCCAAAGCTTTCAGGTGAGCATTTGCAAGCGGTTGGCACCATTTTTGAGTGAACTGCCAAAAGTCAGATTTTTGCTGAAATTTTGACCCCGGGGCTTAGGGATTTTTTCCAAAAAATATTTTCTGCCGGTTAAGTTTTTGAGGGCTGATTTCTTGTCCTGTCATAAAAAGCCTTCTGTTTCCATCGCCAAAGCTTTCAGGTGAGCATTTGCAAGCGGTTGGCACCATTTTTGAGTGAACTGCCAAAAGTCAGATTTTTGCTGAAATTGTGACCCCGGGGCTTAGGGATTTTTTCAAAAAAATATTTTCTGCCGGTTAAGTTTTTGAGGGCTGATTTCTTGTCCTGTGATAAAAAGCCTTCTGTTTCGAGTGCCAAACCTTTCAGGGGAGCATTTTCAAGCTTTTGGCACCATTTTTGAGTGAACTGCCAAAAGTCAGATTTTTTCTGAAATTGTGACCCCGGGGCTTAGGGATTTTTTCAAAAAAATATTTTCTACCGGTTAAGTTTTTGAGGGCTGATTTCTTGTCCTGTGATAAAAAGCCTTCTGTTTCCATCGCCAAAGCTTTCAGGTGAGCATTTGCAAGCGTTTGGCACCATTTTTGAGTGAACTGCCAAAAGTCAGATTTTTTCTAAAATTGTGACCCCGGGGCTTAGGGATTTTTTCCAAAAAATATTTTCTGCCGGTTAAGTTTTTGAGGGCTGATTTCTTGTCCTGTGATAAAAAGCCTTCTGTTTCGCCTGCCAAACCTTTCAGGGGAGCATTTGCAAGCGGTTGGCACCATTTTTGAGTGAACTGCCAAAAGTCAGATTTTTTCTGAAATTGTGACCCCGGGGCTTAGGGATTTTTTCAAAAAAATATTTTCTACCGGTTAAATTTTTGAGGGCTGATTTCTTGTCCTGTGATGAAAAGACTTCTGTTTCCATCGCCAAAGCTTTCAGGTGAGCATTTGCAAGCGGTTGGCACCATTTTTGAGTGAACTGCCAAAAGTCAGATTTTTTCTGAAATTGTGACCCCGGGGCTTAGGGATTTTTTCAAAAAAATATTTTCTGCCGGTTAAGTTTTTGAGGGCTGATTATTTGTCCTGTGATAAAAAGCCTTCTGTTTCCATCGCCAAAGCTTTCAGGTGAGCATTTTCAAGCTTTTGGCACCATTTTTGAGTGAACTGCCAAAAGTCAGATTTTTGCTGAAATTGTGACCCCGGGCTTAGGGATTTTTTCAAAAAAATATTTTCTGCCGGTTAAGTTTTTGAGGGCTGATTTCTTGTCCTGTGATAAAAAGCCTTCTGTTTCCATCGCCAAACCTTTCAGGGGAGCATTTGCAACCGGTTGGCACCATTTTTGAGTGAACTGCCAAAAGTCAGATTTTTGCTGAAATTGTGACCCCGGGGCTTAGGGATTTTTTCCAAAAAATATTTTCTGCCGGTAAATTTTTGAGGGCTGATTTCTTGTCCTGTGATAAAAAGCCTTCTGTTTCGCGTGCCAAACCTTTCAGGGGAGCATTTGCAAGCGGTTGGCACCATTTTTGAGTGAACTGCCAAAAGTCAGATTTTTTCTGAAATTGTGACCCCGGGGCTTAGGGATTTTTTCAAAAAAATATTTTCTACCGGTTAAGTTTTTGAGGGCTGATTTCTTGTCCTGTGATAAAAAGCCTTCTGTTTCCATCGCCAAAGCTTTCAGGTGAGCATTTGCAACCGGTTGGCACCATTTTTGAGTGAACTGCCAAAAGTCAGATTTTTTCTGAAATTGTGACCCCGGGGCTTAGGGATTTTTTCCAAAAAATATTTTCTGCCGGTTAAGTTTTTGAGGGCTGATTATTTGTCCTGTGATAAAAAGCCCTCTGTTTCCATCGCCAAAGCTTTCAGGTGAGCATTTTCAAGCTTTTGGCACCATTTTTGAGTGAACTGCCAAAAGTCAGATTTTTTCTGAAATTTTGACCCCGGGGCTTAGGGATTTTTTCAAAAAAATATTTTCTGCCGGTTAAGTTTTTGAGGGCTGATTTCTTGTCCTGTGATAAAAAGCCTTCTGTTTCCATCGCCAAACCTTTCAGGTGAGCATTTGCAACCGGTTGGCACCATTTTTGAGTGAACTGCCAAAAGTCAGATTTTTGCTGAAATTGTGACCCCGGGGCTTAGGGATTTTTTCCAAAAAATATTTTCTGCCGGTAAATTTTTGAGGGCTGATTTCTTGTCCTGTGATAAAAAGCCTTCTGTTTCGCGTGCCAAACCTTTCAGGGGAGCATTTTCAAGCTTTTGGCACCATTTTTGAGTGAATTGCCAAAAGTCAGATTTTTGCTGAAATTGTGACCCCGGGGCTTAGGGATTTTTTCAAAAAAATATTTTCTACCGGTTAAGTTTTTGAGGGCTGATTTCTTGTCCTGTGATAAAAAGCCTTCTGTTTCCATCGCAAAAGCTTTCAGGTGAGCATTTGCAACCGGTTGGCACCATTTTTGAGTGAACTGCCAAAAGTCAGATTTTTTCTGAAATTGTGACCCCGGGGCTTAGGGATTTTTTCCAAAAAATATTTTCTGCCGGTTAAGTTTTTGAGGGCTGATTTCTTGTCCTGTGATAAAAAGCCTTCTGTTTCCATCGCCAAAGCTTTCAGATGAGCATTTGCAAGCGGTTGGCACCATTTTTGAGTGAACTGCCAAAAGTCAGATTTTTGCTGAAATTGTGACCCCGGGGCTTAGGGATTTTTTCAAAAAAATATTTTCTACCGGTTAAGTTTTTGAGGGCTGATTTCTTGTCCTGTGATAAAAAGCCTTCTGTTTCCATCGCAAAAGCTTTCAGGTGAGCATTTGCAAGCGGTTGGCACCATTTTTGAGTGAACTGCCAAAAGTCAGATTTTTGCTGAAATTGTGACCCCGGGGCTTAGGGATTTTTTCACAAAAAAATTTTCTGCCGGTTAAGTTTTTGAGGGCTGATTTCTTGTCCTGTGATAAAAAGCCTTCTGTTTCCATCGCCAAAGCTTTCAGGTGAGCATTTGCAACCGGTTGGCACCATTTTTGAGTGAACTGCCAAAAGTCAGATTTTTGCTGAAATTGTGACCCTGGGGCTTAGGGATTTTTTCAAAAAAATATTTTCTGCCGGTAAATTTTTGAGGGCTGATTTCTTGTCCTGTGATAAAAAGCCTTCTGTTTCGCGTGCCAAACCTTTCAGGGGAGCATTTTCAAGCTTTTGGCACCATTTTTGAGTGAATTGCCAAAAGTCAGATTTTTGCTGAAATTGTGACCCCGGGGCTTAGGGATTTTTTCAAAAAAATATTTTCTACCGGTTAAGTTTTTGAGGGCTGATTTCTTGTCCTGTGATAAAAAGCCTTCTGTTTCCATCGCAAAAGCTTTCAGGTGAGCATTTGCAACCGGTTGGCACCATTTTTGAGTGAACTGCCAAAAGTCAGATTTTTTCTGAAATTGTGACCCCGGGGCTTAGGGATTTTTTCCAAAAAATATTTTCTGCCGGTTAAGTTTTTGAGGGCTGATTTCTTGTCCTGTGATAAAAAGCCTTCTGTTTCCATCGCCAAAGCTTTCAGATGAGCATTTGCAAGCGGTTGGCACCATTTTTGAGTGAACTGCCAAAAGTCAGATTTTTGCTGAAATTGTGACCCCGGGGCTTAGGGATTTTTTCAAAAAAATATTTTCTACCGGTTAAGTTTTTGAGGGCTGATTTCTTGTCCTGTGATAAAAAGCCTTCTGTTTCCATCGCAAAAGCTTTCAGGTGAGCATTTGCAAGCGGTTGGCACCATTTTTGAGTGAACTGCCAAAAGTCAGATTTTTGCTGAAATTGTGACCCCGGGGCTTAGGGATTTTTTCACAAAAAAATTTTCTGCCGGTTAAGTTTTTGAGGGCTGATTTCTTGTCCTGTGATAAAAAGCCTTCTGTTTCCATCGCCAAAGCTTTCAGGTGAGCATTTGCAACCGGTTGGCACCATTTTTGAGTGAACTGCCAAAAGTCAGATTTTTGCTGAAATTGTGACCCCGGGGCTTAGGGATTTTTTCCAAAAAATATTTTCTGCCGGTTAAGTTTTTGAGGGCTGATTTCTTGTCTTGTGATAAAAAGCCTTCTGTTTCGCGTGCCAAAGCTTTCAGGTGAGCATTTGCAACCGGTTGGCACCATTTTTGAGTGAACTGCCAAAAGTCAGATTTTTGCTGAAATTGTGACCCGGGGCTTAGGGATTTTTTCCAAAAAATATTTTCTGCCGGTTAAGTTTTTGAGGGCTGATTTCTTGTCCTGTGATAAAAAGCCTTCTGTTTCGCGTGCCAAACCTTTCAGGGGAGCATTTGCAAGCGGTTGGCACCATTTTTGAGTGAACTGCCAAAAGTCAGTTTTTTTCTGAAATTGTGACCCCGGGGCTTAGGGATTTTTTCAAAAAAATATTTTCTGCCGGTTAAGTTTTTGAGGGCTGATTTCTTGTCCTGTGATAAAAAGCCTTCTTTTTCCATCGCCAAAGCTTTCAGGTGAGCATTTGCAAGCGGTTGGCACCATTTTTGAGTGAACTGCCAAACGTCAGATTTTTTCTGAAATTGTGACCCCGGGGCTTAGGGATTTTTTCCAAAAAATATTTTCTGCCGGTTAAGTTTTTGAGGGCTGATTTCTTGTCCTGTGATAAAAAGCCTTCTGTTTCGCGTGCCAAACCTTTCAGGGGAGCATTTGCAAGCGGTTGGCACCATTTTTAAGTGAACTGCCAAAAGTCAGATTTTTTCTGAAATTGTGACCCCGGGGCTTGGGATTTTTTCAAAAAAATATTTTCTGCCGGTTAAGTTTTTGAGGGCTGATTTCTTGTCCTGTGATAAAAAGCCTTCTGTTTCCATCGCCAAAGCTTTCAGGTGAGCATTTGCAAGCGGTTGGCACCATTTTTGAGTGAACTGCCAAAAGTCAGATTTTTGCTGAAATTGTGACCCCGGGGCTTAGGGATTTTTTCAAAAAAATATTTTCTGCCGGTTAAGTTTTTGAGGGCTGATTTCTTGTCCTGTCATAAAAAGCCTTCTGTTTCCATCGCCAAAGCTTTCAGGTGAGCATTTGCAAGCGGTTGGCACCATTTTTGAGTGAACTGCCAAAAGTCAGATTTTTGCTGAAATTGTGACCCCGGGGCTTAGGGATTTTTTCAAAAAAATATTTTCTGCCGGTTAAGTTTTTGAGGGCTGATTTCTTGTCCTGTGATAAAAAGCCTTCTGTTTCCATCGCCAAAGCTTTCAGGTGAGCATTTGCAACCGGTTGGCACCATTTTTGAGTGAACTGCCAAAAGTCAGATTTTTGCTGAAATTGTGACCCCGGGGCTTAGGGATTTTTTCCAAAAAATATTTTCTGCCGGTTAAGTTTTTGAGGGCTGATTTCTTGTCCTGTGATAAAAAGCCTTCTGTTTCGCGTGCCAAACCTTTCAGGTGAGCATTTGCAACCGGTTGGCACCATTTTTGAGTGAACTGCCAAAAGTCAGATTTTTTCTGAAATTGTGACCCCGGGGCTTAGGGATTTTTTCCAAAAAATATTTTCTGCCGGTTAAGTTTTTGAGGGCTGATTTCTTGTCCTGTGATAAAAAGCCTTCTGTTTCCATCGCCAAAGCTTTCAGATGAGCATTTGCAAGCGGTTGGCACCATTTTTGAGTGAACTGCCAAAAGTCAGATTTTTGCTGAAATTGTGACCCCGGGGCTTAGGGATTTTTTCAAAAAAATATTTTCTACCGGTTAAGTTTTTGAGGGCTGATTTCTTGTCCTGTGATAAAAAGCCTTCTGTTTCCATCGCAAAAGCTTTCAGGTGAGCATTTGCAAGCGGTTGGCACCATTTTTGAGTGAACTGCCAAAAGTCAGATTTTTGCTGAAATTGTGACCCCGGGGCTTAGGGATTTTTTCACAAAAAAATTTTCTGCCGGTTAAGTTTTTGAGGGCTGATTTCTTGTCCTGTGATAAAAAGCCTTCTGTTTCCATCGCCAAAGCTTTCAGGTGAGCATTTGCAACCGGTTGGCACCATTTTTGAGTGAACTGCCAAAAGTCAGATTTTTGCTGAAATTGTGACCCCGGGGCTTAGGGATTTTTTCCAAAAAATATTTTCTGCCGGTTAAGTTTTTGAGGGCTGATTTCTTGTCTTGTGATAAAAAGCCTTCTGTTTCGCGTGCCAAAGCTTTCAGGTGAGCATTTGCAACCGGTTGGCACCATTTTTGAGTGAACTGCCAAAAGTCAGATTTTTGCTGAAATTGTGACCCCGGGGCTTAGGGATTTTTTCCAAAAAATATTTTCTGCCGGTTAAGTTTTTGAGGGCTGATTTCTTGTCCTGTGATAAAAAGCCTTCTGTTTCGCGTGCCAAACCTTTCAGGGGAGCATTTGCAAGCGGTTGGCACCATTTTTGAGTGAACTGCCAAAAGTCAGTTTTTTTCTGAAATTGTGACCCCGGGGCTTAGGGATTTTTTCAAAAAAATATTTTCTGCCGGTTAAGTTTTTGAGGGCTGATTTCTTGTCCTGTGATAAAAAGCCTTCTTTTTCCATCGCCAAAGCTTTCAGGTGAGCATTTGCAAGCGGTTGGCACCATTTTTGAGTGAACTGCCAAACGTCAGATTTTTTCTGAAATTGTGACCCCGGGGCTTAGGGATTTTTTCCAAAAAATATTTTCTGCCGGTTAAGTTTTTGAGGGCTGATTTCTTGTCCTGTGATAAAAAGCCTTCTGTTTCGCGTGCCAAACCTTTCAGGGGAGCATTTGCAAGCGGTTGGCACCATTTTTAAGTGAACTGCCAAAAGTCAGATTTTTTCTGAAATTGTGACCCCGGGGCTTGGGATTTTTTCAAAAAAATATTTTCTGCCGGTTAAGTTTTTGAGGGCTGATTTCTTGTCCTGTGATAAAAAGCCTTCTGTTTCCATCGCCAAAGCTTTCAGGTGAGCATTTGCAAGCGGTTGGCACCATTTTTGAGTGAACTGCCAAAAGTCAGATTTTTGCTGAAATTGTGACCCCGGGGCTTAGGGATTTTTTCAAAAAAATATTTTCTGCCGGTTAAGTTTTTGAGGGCTGATTTCTTGTCCTGTCATAAAAAGCCTTCTGTTTCCATCGCCAAAGCTTTCAGGTGAGCATTTGCAAGCGGTTGGCACCATTTTTGAGTGAACTGCCAAAAGTCAGATTTTTGCTGAAATTGTGACCCCGGGGCTTAGGGATTTTTTCAAAAAAATATTTTCTGCCGGTTAAGTTTTTGAGGGCTGATTTCTTGTCCTGTGATAAAAAGCCTTCTGTTTCCATCGCCAAAGCTTTCAGGTGAGCATTTGCAACCGGTTGGCACCATTTTTGAGTGAACTGCCAAAAGTCAGATTTTTGCTGAAATTGTGACCCCGGGGCTTAGGGATTTTTTCCAAAAAATATTTTCTGCCGGTTAAGTTTTTGAGGGCTGATTTCTTGTCCTGTGATAAAAAGCCTTCTGTTTCGCGTGCCAAACCTTTCAGGGGAGCATTTGCAAGCGGTTGGCACCATTTTTGAGTGAACTGCCAAAAGTCAGTTTTTTTCTGAAATTGTGACCCCGGGGCTTAGGGATTTTTTCAAAAAAATATTTTCTGCCGGTTAAGTTTTTGAGAGCTGATTTCTTGTCCTGTGATAAAAAGCCTTCTTTTTCCATCGCCAAAGCTTTCAGGTGAGCATTTGCAAGCGGTTGGCACCATTTTTGAGTGAACTGCCAAACGTCAGATTTTTTCTGAAATTGTGACCCCGGGGCTTAGGGATTTTTTCCAAAAAATATTTTCTGCCGGTTAAGTTTTTGAGGGCTGATTTCTTGTCCTGTGATAAAAAGCCTTCTGTTTCGCGTGCCAAACCTTTCAGGGGAGCATTTGCAAGCGGTTGGCACCATTTTTAAGTGAACTGCCAAAAGTCAGATTTTTTCTGAAATTGTGACCCCGGGGCTTGGGAATTTTTCAAAAAAATATTTTCTGCCGGTTAAGTTTTTGAGGGCTGATTTCTTGTCCTGTGATAAAAAGCCTTCTGTTTCCATCGCCAAAGCTTTCAGGTGAGCATTTGCAAGCGGTTGGCACCATTTTTGAGTGAACTGCCAAAAGTCAGATTTTTGCTGAAATTGTGACCCCGGGGCTTAGGGATTTTTTCAAAAAAATATTTTCTGCCGGTTAAGTTTTTGAGGGCTGATTTCTTGTCCTGTGATAAAAAGCCTTCTTTTTCCATCGCCAAAGCTTTCAGGTGAGCATTTGCAAGCGGTTGGCACCATTTTTGAGTGAACTGCCAAACGTCAGATTTTTTCTGAAATTGTGACCCCGGGGCTTAGGGATTTTTTCCAAAAAATATTTTCTGCCGGTTAAGTTTTTGAGGGCTGATTTCTTGTCCTGTGATAAAAAGCCTTCTGTTTCGCGTGCCAAACCTTTCAGGGGAGCATTTGCAAGCGGTTGGCACCATTTTTAAGTGAACTGCCAAAAGTCAGATTTTTTCTGAAATTGTGACCCCGGGGCTTGGGAATTTTTCAAAAAAATATTTTCTGCCGGTTAAGTTTTTGAGGGCTGATTTCTTGTCCTGTGATAAAAAGCCTTCTGTTTCCATCGCCAAAGCTTTCAGGTGAGCATTTGCAAGCGGTTGGCACCATTTTTGAGTGAACTGCCAAAAGTCAGATTTTTGCTGAAATTGTGACCCCGGGGCTTAGGGATTTTTTCAAAAAAATATTTTCTGCCGGTTAAGTTTTTGAGGGCTGATTTCTTGTCCTGTGATAAAAAGCCTTCTGTTTCCATCGCCAAAGCTTTCAGGTGAGCATTTGCAAGCGGTTGGCACCATTTTTGAGTGAACTGCCAAAAGTCAGATTTTTGCTGAAATTGTGACCCCGGGGCTTAGGGATTTTTTCAAAAAAATATTTTCTGCCGGTTAAGTTTTTGAGGGCTGATTTCTTGTCCTGTGATAAAAAGCCTTCTGTTTCCATCGCCAAAGCTTTCAGATGAGCATTTGCAAGCGGTTGGCACCATTTTTGAGTGAACTGCCAAAAGTCAGATTTTTGCTGAAATTGTGACCCCGGGGCTTAGGGATTTTTTCAAAAAAATATTTTCTACCGGTTAAGTTTTTGAGGGCTGATTTCTTGTCCTGTGATAAAAAGCCTTCTGTTTCCATCGCAAAAGCTTTCAGGTGAGCATTTGCAAGCGGTTGGCACCATTTTTGAGTGAACTGCCAAAAGTCAGATTTTTGCTGAAATTGTGACCCCGGGGCTTAGGGATTTTTTCACAAAAAAATTTTCTGCCGGTTAAGTTTTTGAGGGCTGATTTCTTGTCCTGTGATAAAAAGCCTTCTGTTTCCATCGCCAAAGCTTTCAGGTGAGCATTTGCAACCGGTTGGCACCATTTTTGAGTGAACTGCCAAAAGTCAGATTTTTGCTGAAATTGTGACCCCGGGGCTTAGGGATTTTTTCCAAAAAATATTTTCTGCCGGTTAAGTTTTTGAGGGCTGATTTCTTGTCTTGTGATAAAAAGCCTTCTGTTTCGCGTGCCAAAGCTTTCAGGTGAGCATTTGCAACCGGTTGGCACCATTTTTGAGTGAACTGCCAAAAGTCAGATTTTTGCTGAAATTGTGACCCCGGGGCTTAGGGATTTTTTCCAAAAAATATTTTCTGCCGGTTAAGTTTTTGAGGGCTGATTTCTTGTCCTGTGATAAAAAGCCTTCTGTTTCGCGTGCCAAACCTTTCAGGGGAGCATTTGCAAGCGGTTGGCACCATTTTTGAGTGAACTGCCAAAAGTCAGTTTTTTTCTGAAATTGTGACCCCGGGGCTTAGGGATTTTTTCAAAAAAATATTTTCTGCCGGTTAAGTTTTTGAGGGCTGATTTCTTGTCCTGTGATAAAAAGCCTTCTTTTTCCATCGCCAAAGCTTTCAGGTGAGCATTTGCAAGCGGTTGGCACCATTTTTGAGTGAACTGCCAAACGTCAGATTTTTTCTGAAATTGTGACCCCGGGGCTTAGGGATTTTTTCCAAAAAATATTTTCTGCCGGTTAAGTTTTTGAGGGCTGATTTCTTGTCCTGTGATAAAAAGCCTTCTGTTTCGCGTGCCAAACCTTTCAGGGGAGCATTTGCAAGCGGTTGGCACCATTTTTAAGTGAACTGCCAAAAGTCAGATTTTTTCTGAAATTGTGACCCCGGGGCTTGGGATTTTTTCAAAAAAATATTTTCTGCCGGTTAAGTTTTTGAGGGCTGATTTCTTGTCCTGTGATAAAAAGCCTTCTGTTTCCATCGCCAAAGCTTTCAGGTGAGCATTTGCAAGCGGTTGGCACCATTTTTGAGTGAACTGCCAAAAGTCAGATTTTTGCTGAAATTGTGACCCCGGGGCTTAGGGATTTTTTCAAAAAAATATTTTCTGCCGGTTAAGTTTTTGAGGGCTGATTTCTTGTCCTGTCATAAAAAGCCTTCTGTTTCCATCGCCAAAGCTTTCAGGTGAGCATTTGCAAGCGGTTGGCACCATTTTTGAGTGAACTGCCAAAAGTCAGATTTTTGCTGAAATTGTGACCCCGGGGCTTAGGGATTTTTTCAAAAAAATATTTTCTGCCGGTTAAGTTTTTGAGGGCTGATTTCTTGTCCTGTCATAAAAAGCCTTCTTTTTCCATCGCCAAAGCTTTCAGGTGAGCATTTGCAAGCGGTTGGCACCATTTTTGAGTGAACTGCCAAACGTCAGATTTTTTCTGAAATTGTGACCCCGGGGCTTAGGGATTTTTTCCAAAAAATATTTTCTGCCGGTTAAGTTTTTGAGGGCTGATTTCTTGTCCTGTGATAAAAAGCCTTCTGTTTCGCGTGCCAAACCTTTCAGGGGAGCATTTGCAAGCGGTTGGCACCATTTTTAAGTGAACTGCCAAAAGTCAGATTTTTTCTGAAATTGTGACCCCGGGGCTTGGGAATTTTTCAAAAAAATATTTTCTGCCGGTTAAGTTTTTGAGGGCTGATTTCTTGTCCTGTGATAAAAAGCCTTCTGTTTCCATCGCCAAAGCTTTCAGGTGAGCATTTGCAAGCGGTTGGCACCATTTTTGAGTGAACTGCCAAAAGTCAGATTTTTGCTGAAATTGTGACCCCGGGGCTTAGGGATTTTTTCAAAAAAATATTTTCTGCCGGTTAAGTTTTTGAGGGCTGATTTCTTGTCCTGTGATAAAAAGCCTTCTGTTTCCATCGCCAAAGCTTTCAGGTGAGCATTTGCAAGCGGTTGGCACCATTTTTGAGTGAACTGCCAAAAGTCAGATTTTTGCTGAAATTGTGACCCCGGGGCTTAGGGATTTTTTCAAAAAAATATTTTCTGCCGGTTAAGTTTTTGAGGGCTGATTTCTTGTCCTGTGATAAAAAGCCTTCTGTTTCCATCGCCAAAGCTTTCAGATGAGCATTTGCAAGCGGTTGGCACCATTTTTGAGTGAACTGCCAAAAGTCAGATTTTTGCTGAAATTGTGACCCCGGGGCTTAGGGATTTTTTCAAAAAAATATTTTCTACCGGTTAAGTTTTTGAGGGCTGATTTCTTGTCCTGTGATAAAAAGCCTTCTGTTTCCATCGCAAAAGCTTTCAGGTGAGCATTTGCAAGCGGTTGGCACCATTTTTGAGTGAACTGCCAAAAGTCAGATTTTTGCTGAAATTGTGACCCCGGGGCTTAGGGATTTTTTCACAAAAAAATTTTCTGCCGGTTAAGTTTTTGAGGGCTGATTTCTTGTCCTGTGATAAAAAGCCTTCTGTTTCCATCGCCAAAGCTTTCAGGTGAGCATTTGCAACCGGTTGGCACCATTTTTGAGTGAACTGCCAAAAGTCAGATTTTTGCTGAAATTGTGACCCCGGGGCTTAGGGATTTTTTCCAAAAAATATTTTCTGCCGGTTAAGTTTTTGAGGGCTGATTTCTTGTCTTGTGATAAAAAGCCTTCTGTTTCGCGTGCCAAAGCTTTCAGGTGAGCATTTGCAACCGGTTGGCACCATTTTTGAGTGAACTGCCAAAAGTCAGATTTTTGCTGAAATTGTGACCCCGGGGCTTAGGGATTTTTTCCAAAAAATATTTTCTGCCGGTTAAGTTTTTGAGGGCTGATTTCTTGTCCTGTGATAAAAAGCCTTCTGTTTCGCGTGCCAAACCTTTCAGGGGAGCATTTGCAAGCGGTTGGCACCATTTTTGAGTGAACTGCCAAAAGTCAGTTTTTTTCTGAAATTGTGACCCCGGGGCTTAGGGATTTTTTCAAAAAAATATTTTCTGCCGGTTAAGTTTTTGAGGGCTGATTTCTTGTCCTGTGATAAAAAGCCTTCTTTTTCCATCGCCAAAGCTTTCAGGTGAGCATTTGCAAGCGGTTGGCACCATTTTTGAGTGAACTGCCAAACGTCAGATTTTTTCTGAAATTGTGACCCCGGGGCTTAGGGATTTTTTCCAAAAAATATTTTCTGCCGGTTAAGTTTTTGAGGGCTGATTTCTTGTCCTGTGATAAAAAGCCTTCTGTTTCGCGTGCCAAACCTTTCAGGGGAGCATTTGCAAGCGGTTGGCACCATTTTTAAGTGAACTGCCAAAAGTCAGATTTTTTCTGAAATTGTGACCCCGGGGCTTGGGATTTTTTCAAAAAAATATTTTCTGCCGGTTAAGTTTTTGAGGGCTGATTTCTTGTCCTGTGATAAAAAGCCTTCTGTTTCCATCGCCAAAGCTTTCAGGTGAGCATTTGCAAGCGGTTGGCACCATTTTTGAGTGAACTGCCAAAAGTCAGATTTTTGCTGAAATTGTGACCCCGGGGCTTAGGGATTTTTTCAAAAAAATATTTTCTGCCGGTTAAGTTTTTGAGGGCTGATTTCTTGTCCTGTCATAAAAAGCCTTCTGTTTCCATCGCCAAAGCTTTCAGGTGAGCATTTGCAAGCGGTTGGCACCATTTTTGAGTGAACTGCCAAAAGTCAGATTTTTGCTGAAATTGTGACCCCGGGGCTTAGGGATTTTTTCAAAAAAATATTTTCTGCCGGTTAAGTTTTTGAGGGCTGATTTCTTGTCCTGTCATAAAAAGCCTTCTGTTTCCATCGCCAAAGCTTTCAGGTGAGCATTTGCAAGCGGTTGGCACCATTTTTGAGTGAACTGCCAAAAGTCAGATTTTTGCTGAAATTGTGACCCCGGGGCTTAGGGATTTTTTCAAAAAAATATTTTCTGCCGGTTAAGTTTTTGAGGGCTGATTTCTTGTCCTGTGATAAAAAGCCTTCTGTTTCCATCGCCAAAGCTTTCAGGTGAGCATTTGCAACCGGTTGGCACCATTTTTGAGTGAACTGCCAAAAGTCAGATTTTTGCTGAAATTGTGACCCCGGGGCTTAGGGATTTTTTCCAAAAAATATTTTCTGCCGGTTAAGTTTTTGAGGGCTGATTTCTTGTCCTGTGATAAAAAGCCTTCTGTTTCGCGTGCCAAACCTTTCAGGGGAGCATTTGCAAGCGGTTGGCACCATTTTTGAGTGAACTGCCAAAAGTCAGTTTTTTTCTGAAATTGTGACCCCGGGGCTTAGGGATTTTTTCAAAAAAATATTTTCTGCCGGTTAAGTTTTTGAGAGCTGATTTCTTGTCCTGTGATAAAAAGCCTTCTTTTTCCATCGCCAAAGCTTTCAGGTGAGCATTTGCAAGCGGTTGGCACCATTTTTGAGTGAACTGCCAAACGTCAGATTTTTTCTGAAATTGTGACCCCGGGGCTTAGGGATTTTTTCCAAAAAATATTTTCTGCCGGTTAAGTTTTTGAGGGCTGATTTCTTGTCCTGTGATAAAAAGCCTTCTGTTTCGCGTGCCAAACCTTTCAGGGGAGCATTTGCAAGCGGTTGGCACCATTTTTAAGTGAACTGCCAAAAGTCAGATTTTTTCTGAAATTGTGACCCCGGGGCTTGGGAATTTTTCAAAAAAATATTTTCTGCCGGTTAAGTTTTTGAGGGCTGATTTCTTGTCCTGTGATAAAAAGCCTTCTGTTTCCATCGCCAAAGCTTTCAGGTGAGCATTTGCAAGCGGTTGGCACCATTTTTGAGTGAACTGCCAAAAGTCAGATTTTTGCTGAAATTGTGACCCCGGGGCTTAGGGATTTTTTCAAAAAAATATTTTCTGCCGGTTAAGTTTTTGAGGGCTGATTTCTTGTCCTGTGATAAAAAGCCTTCTTTTTCCATCGCCAAAGCTTTCAGGTGAGCATTTGCAAGCGGTTGGCACCATTTTTGAGTGAACTGCCAAACGTCAGATTTTTTCTGAAATTGTGACCCCGGGGCTTAGGGATTTTTTCCAAAAAATATTTTCTGCCGGTTAAGTTTTTGAGGGCTGATTTCTTGTCCTGTGATAAAAAGCCTTCTGTTTCGCGTGCCAAACCTTTCAGGGGAGCATTTGCAAGCGGTTGGCACCATTTTTAAGTGAACTGCCAAAAGTCAGATTTTTTCTGAAATTGTGACCCCGGGGCTTGGGAATTTTTCAAAAAAATATTTTCTGCCGGTTAAGTTTTTGAGGGCTGATTTCTTGTCCTGTGATAAAAAGCCTTCTGTTTCCATCGCCAAAGCTTTCAGGTGAGCATTTGCAAGCGGTTGGCACCATTTTTGAGTGAACTGCCAAAAGTCAGATTTTTGCTGAAATTGTGACCCCGGGGCTTAGGGATTTTTTCAAAAAAATATTTTCTGCCGGTTAAGTTTTTGAGGGCTGATTTCTTGTCCTGTGATAAAAAGCCTTCTGTTTCCATCGCCAAAGCTTTCAGGTGAGCATTTGCAAGCGGTTGGCACCATTTTTGAGTGAACTGCCAAAAGTCAGATTTTTGCTGAAATTGTGACCCCGGGGCTTAGGGATTTTTTCAAAAAAATATTTTCTGCCGGTTAAGTTTTTGAGGGCTGATTTCTTGTCCTGTGATAAAAAGCCTTCTGTTTCCATCGCCAAAGCTTTCAGGTGAGCATTTGCAACCGGTTGGCACCATTTTTGAGTGAACTGCCAAAAGTCAGATTTTTTCTGAAATTGTGACCCCGGGGCTTAGGGATTTTTTCAAAAAAATATTTTCTGCCGGTTAAGTTTTTGAGGGCTGATTATTTGTCCTGTGATAAAAAGCCTTCTGTTTCCATCGCCAAAGCTTTCAGGTGAGCATTTGCAACCGGTTGGTACCATTTTTGAGTGAACTGCCAAAAGTCAGATTTTTGCTGAAATTGTGACCCCGGGGCTTAGGGATTTTTTCAAAAAAATATTTTCTGCCGGTTAAGTTTTTGAGGGCTGATTTCTTGTCCTGTGATAAAAAGCCTTCTGTTTCCATCGCCAAAGCTTTCAGGTGAGCATTTGCAACCGGTTGGCACCATTTTTGAGTGAACTGCCAAAAGTCAGATTTTTGCTGAAATTGTGACCCCGGGGCTTAGGGATTTTTTCAAAAAAATATTTTCTGCCGGTTAAGTTTTTGAGGGCTGATTTCTTGTCCTGTGATAAAAAGCCTTCTGTTTCCATCGCCAAAGCTTTCAGGTGAGCATTTGCAACCGGTTGGCACCATTTTTGAGTGAACTGCCAAAAGTCAGATTTTTGCTGAAATTGTGACCCCGGGGCTTAGGGATTTTTTCAAAAAAATATTTTCTGCCGGTTAAGTTTTTGAGGGCTGATTTCTTGTCCTGTGATAAAAAGCCTTCTGTTTCGCGTGCCAAACCTTTCAGGGGAGCATTTGCAAGCGGTTGGCACCATTTTTGAGTGAACTGCCAAAAGTCAGTTTTTTTCTGAAATTGTGACCCCGGGGCTTAGGGATTTTTTCAAAAAAATATTTTCTGCCGGTTAAGTTTTTGAGAGCTGATTTCTTGTCCTGTGATAAAAAGCCTTCTTTTTCCATCGCCAAAGCTTTCAGGTGAGCATTTGCAAGCGGTTGGCACCATTTTTGAGTGAACTGCCAAACGTCAGATTTTTTCTGAAATTGTGACCCCGGGGCTTAGGGATTTTTTCCAAAAAATATTTTCTGCCGGTTAAGTTTTTGAGGGCTGATTTCTTGTCCTGTGATAAAAAGCCTTCTGTTTCGCGTGCCAAACCTTTCAGGGGAGCATTTGCAAGCGGTTGGCACCATTTTTAAGTGAACTGCCAAAAGTCAGATTTTTTCTGAAATTGTGACCCCGGGGCTTGGGAATTTTTCAAAAAAATATTTTCTGCCGGTTAAGTTTTTGAGGGCTGATTTCTTGTCCTGTGATAAAAAGCCTTCTGTTTCCATCGCCAAAGCTTTCAGGTGAGCATTTGCAAGCGGTTGGCACCATTTTTGAGTGAACTGCCAAAAGTCAGATTTTTGCTGAAATTGTGACCCCGGGGCTTAGGGATTTTTTCAAAAAAATATTTTCTGCCGGTTAAGTTTTTGAGGGCTGATTTCTTGTCCTGTGATAAAAAGCCTTCTTTTTCCATCGCCAAAGCTTTCAGGTGAGCATTTGCAAGCGGTTGGCACCATTTTTGAGTGAACTGCCAAACGTCAGATTTTTTCTGAAATTGTGACCCCGGGGCTTAGGGATTTTTTCCAAAAAATATTTTCTGCCGGTTAAGTTTTTGAGGGCTGATTTCTTGTCCTGTGATAAAAAGCCTTCTGTTTCGCGTGCCAAACCTTTCAGGGGAGCATTTGCAAGCGGTTGGCACCATTTTTAAGTGAACTGCCAAAAGTCAGATTTTTTCTGAAATTGTGACCCCGGGGCTTGGGAATTTTTCAAAAAAATATTTTCTGCCGGTTAAGTTTTTGAGGGCTGATTTCTTGTCCTGTGATAAAAAGCCTTCTGTTTCCATCGCCAAAGCTTTCAGGTGAGCATTTGCAAGCGGTTGGCACCATTTTTGAGTGAACTGCCAAAAGTCAGATTTTTGCTGAAATTGTGACCCCGGGGCTTAGGGATTTTTTCAAAAAAATATTTTCTGCCGGTTAAGTTTTTGAGGGCTGATTTCTTGTCCTGTGATAAAAAGCCTTCTGTTTCCATCGCCAAAGCTTTCAGGTGAGCATTTGCAAGCGGTTGGCACCATTTTTGAGTGAACTGCCAAAAGTCAGATTTTTGCTGAAATTGTGACCCCGGGGCTTAGGGATTTTTTCAAAAAAATATTTTCTGCCGGTTAAGTTTTTGAGGGCTGATTTCTTGTCCTGTGATAAAAAGCCTTCTGTTTCCATCGCCAAAGCTTTCAGGTGAGCATTTGCAACCGGTTGGCACCATTTTTGAGTGAACTGCCAAAAGTCAGATTTTTTCTGAAATTGTGACCCCGGGGCTTAGGGATTTTTTCAAAAAAATATTTTCTGCCGGTTAAGTTTTTGAGGGCTGATTATTTGTCCTGTGATAAAAAGCCTTCTGTTTCCATCGCCAAAGCTTTCAGGTGAGCATTTGCAACCGGTTGGTACCATTTTTGAGTGAACTGCCAAAAGTCAGATTTTTGCTGAAATTGTGACCCCGGGGCTTAGGGATTTTTTCAAAAAAATATTTTCTGCCGGTTAAGTTTTTGAGGGCTGATTTCTTGTCCTGTGATAAAAAGCCTTCTGTTTCCATCGCCAAAGCTTTCAGGTGAGCATTTGCAACCGGTTGGCACCATTTTTGAGTGAACTGCCAAAAGTCAGATTTTTGCTGAAATTGTGACCCCGGGGCTTAGGGATTTTTTCAAAAAAATATTTTCTGCCAGTTAAGTTTTTGAGGGCTGATTTCTTGTCCTGTGATAAAAAGCCTTCTGTTTCCATCGCCAAAGCTTTCAGGTGAGCATTTGCAACCGGTTGGCACCATTTTTGAGTGAACTGCCAAAAGTCAGATTTTTGCTGAAATTGTGACCCCGGGGCTTAGGGATTTTTTCAAAAAAATATTTTCTGCCGGTTAAGTTTTTGAGGGCTGATTTCTTGTCCTGTGATAAAAAGCCTTCTGTTTCCATCGCCAAAGCTTTCAGGTGAGCATTTGCAACCGGTTGGCACCATTTTTGAGTGAACTGCCAAAAGTCAGATTTTTGCTGAAATTGTGACCCCGGGGCTTAGGGATTTTTTCAAAAAAATATTTTCTGCCGGTTAAGTTTTTGAGGGCTGATTTCTTGTCCTGTGATAAAAAGCCTTCTGTTTCGCGTGCCAAACCTTTCAGGTGAGAATTTGCAAGCGGTTGGCACCATTTTTGAGTGAACTGCCAAAAGTCAGATTTTTTCTGAAATTGTGACCCCGGGGCTTAGGGATTTTTTCCAAAAAATATTTTCTGCCGGTTAAGTTTTTGAGGGCTGATTTCTTGTCCTGTGATAAAAAGCCTTCTGTTTCGCGTGCCAAACCTTTCAGGTGAGCATTTGCAACCGGTTGGCACCATTTTTGAGTGAACTGCCAAAAGTCAGATTTTTTCTGAAATTGTGACCCCGGGGCTTGGGATTTTTTCAAAAAAATATTTTCTGCCGGTTAAGTTTTTGAGGGCTGATTTCTTGTCCTGTGATAAAAAGCCTTCTGTTTCCATCGCCAAAGCTTTCAGGTGAGCATTTGCAAGCGGTTGGCACCATTTTTGAGTGAACTGCCAAACGTCAGATTTTTGCTGAAATTGTGACCCCGGGGCTTAGGGATTTTTTCAAAAAAATATTTTCTGCCGGTTAAGTTTTTGAGGGCTGATTTCTTGTCCTGTCATAAAAGCCTTCTGTTTCCATCGCCAAAGCTTTCAGGTGAGCATTTGCAAGCGGTTGGCACCATTTTTGAGTGAACTGCCAAAAGTCAGATTTTTGCTGAAATTGTGACCCCGGGGCTTAGGGATTTTTTCAAAAAAATATTTTCTGCCGGTTAAGTTTTTGAGGGCTGATTTCTTGTCCTGTGATAAAAAGCCTTCTGTTTCGAGTGCCAAACCTTTCAGGGGAGCATTTTCAAGCTTTTGGCACCATTTTTGAGTGAACTGCCAAAAGTCAGATTTTTGCTGAAATTGTGACCCCGGGGCTTAGGGATTTTTTCAAAAAAATATTTTCTACCGGTTAAGTTTTTGAGGGCTGATTTCTTGTCCTGTGATAAAAAGCCTTCTGTTTCCATCGCCAAAGCTTTCAGGTGAGCATTTGCAACCGGTTGGCACCATTTTTGAGTGAACTGCCAAAAGTCAGATTTTTTCTGAAATTGTGACCCCGGGGCTTAGGGATTTTTTCAAAAAAATATTTTCTGCCGGTTAAGTTTTTGAGGGCTGATTATTTGTCCTGTGATAAAAAGCCTTCTGTTTCCATCGCCAAAGCTTTCAGGTGAGCATTTGCAACCGGTTGGTACCATTTTTGAGTGAACTGCCAAAAGTCAGATTTTTGCTGAAATTGTGACCCCGGGGCTTAGGGATTTTTTCAAAAAAATATTTTCTGCCGGTTAAGTTTTTGAGGGCTGATTTCTTGTCCTGTGATAAAAAGCCTTCTGTTTCGCGTGCCAAACCTTTCAGGGGAGCATTTGCAAGCGGTTGGCACCATTTTTGAGTGAACTGCCAAAAGTCAGATTTTTGCTGAAATTGTGACCCCGGGGCTTAGGGATTTTTTCAAAAAAATATTTTCTGCCGGTTAAGTTTTTGAGGGCTGATTTCTTGTCCTGTGATAAAAAGCCTTCTGTTTCGAGTGCCAAACCTTTCAGGGGAGCATTTGCAAGCGGTTGGCAACATTTTTGAGTGAACTGCCAAAAGTCAGATTTTTGCTGAAATTGTGACCCCGGGGCTTAGGGATTTTTTCCAAAAAATATTTTCTGCCGGTTAAGTTTTGGAGGGCTGATTTCTTGTCCTGTGATAAAAAGCCTTCTGTTTCGAGTGCCAAACCTTTCAGGGGAGCATTTTCAAGCTTTTGGCACCATTTTTGAGTGAACTGCCAAAAGTCAGATTTTTTCTGAAATTGTGACCCCGGGGCTTAGGGATTTTTTCAAAAAAATATTTTCTGCCGGTTAAGTTTTTGAGGGCTGATTTCTTGTCCTGTGATAAAAAGCCTTCTGTTTCCATCGCCAAAGCTTTCAGGTGAGCATTTGCAACCGGTTGGCACCATTTTTGAGTGAACTGCCAAAAGTCAGATTTTTTCTGAAATTGTGACCCCGGGGCTTAGGGATTTTTTCAAAAAAATATTTTCTGCCGGTTAAGTTTTTGCGGGCTGATTATTTGTCGTGTGATAAAAAGCCTTCTGTTTCCATCGCCAAAGCTTTCAGGTGAGCATTTGCAAGCGGTTGGCACCATTTTTGAGTGAACTGCCAAAAGTCAGATTTTTGCTGAAATTGTGACCCCGGGGCTTAGGGATTTTTTCAAAAAAATATTTTCTGCCGGTTAAGTTTTTGAGGGCTGATTTCTTGTCCTGTGATAAAAAGCCTTCTGTTTCGCGTGCCAAACCTTTCAGGGGAGCATTTGCAAGCGGTTGGCACCATTTTTGAGTGAACTGCCAAAATCAGATTTTTGCTGAAATTGTGACCCCGGGGCTTAGGGATTTTTTCAAAAAAATATTTTCTGCCGGTTAAGTTTTTGAGGGCTGATTTCTTGTCCTGTGATAAAAAGCCTTCTGTTTCGAGTGCCAAACCTTTCAGGGGAGCATTTGCAAGCGGTTGGCAACATTTTTGAGTGAACTGCCAAAAGTCAGATTTTTGCTGAAATTGTGACCCCGGGGCTTAGGGATTTTTTCCAAAAAATATTTTCTGCCGGTTAAGTTTTGGAGGGCTGATTTCTTGTCCTGTGATAAAAAGCCTTCTGTTTCGAGTGCCAAACCTTTCAGGGGAGCATTTTCAAGCTTTTGGCACCATTTTTGAGTGAACTGCCAAAAGTCAGATTTTTTCTGAAATTGTGACCCCGGGGCTTAGGGATTTTTTCAAAAAAATATTTTCTGCCGGTTAAGTTTTTGAGGGCTGATTTCTTGTCCTGTGATAAAAAGCCTTCTGTTTCCATCGCCAAAGCTTTCAGGTGAGCATTTGCAAGCGGTTGGCACCATTTTTAAGTGAACTGCCAAAAGTCAGATTTTTTCTGAAATTGTGACCCCGGGGCTTAGGAATTTTTTCAAAAAAATATTTTCTGCCGGTTAAGTTTTTGAGGGCTGATTATTTGTCCTGTGATAAAAAGCCTTCTGTTTCCATCGCAAAAGCTTTCAGGGGAGCATTTGCAAGCGGTTGGCACCATTTTTGAGTGAACTGCCAAAAGTCAGATTTTTTCTGAAATTGTGACCCCGGGGCTTAGGATTTTTTCCAAAAAATATTTTCTGCCGGTTAAGTTTTTGAGGGCTGATTTCTTGTCCTGTGATAAAAAGCCTTCTGTTTCGCGTGCCAAACCTTTCAGGGGAGCATTTGCAAGCGGTTGGCACCATTTTTGAGTGAACTGCCAAAAGTCAGATTTTTGCTGAAATTGTGACCCCGGGGCTTAGGGATTTTTTCAAAAAAATATTTTCTACCGGTTAAGTTTTTGAGGGCTGATTTCTTGTCCTGTGATAAAAAGCCTTCTGTTTCCATCGCCAAAGCTTTCAGGTGAGCATTTGCAACCGGTTGGCACCATTTTTGAGTGAACTGCCAAAAGTCAGATTTTTTCTGAAATTGTGACCCCGGGGCTTAGGGATTTTTTCAAAAAAATATTTTCTGCCGGTTAAGTTTTTGAGGGCTGATTTCTTGTCCTGTGATAAAAAGCCTTCTGTTTCGCGTGCCAAACCTTTCAGGGGAGCATTTGCAAGCGGTTGGCACCATTTTTGAGTGAACTGCCAAAAGTCAGATTTTTTCTGAAATTGTGACCCCGGGGCTTAGGGATTTTTTCAAAAAAATATTTTCTGCCGGTTAAGTTTTTGAGGGCTGATTATTTGTCCTGTGATAAAAAGCCTTCTGTTTCCATCGCCAAAGCTTTCAGGTGAGCATTTTCAAGCTTTTGGCACCATTTTTGAGTGAACTGCCAAAAGTCAGATTTTTGCTGAAATTGTTTTTGCTGAAATTGTGGGCTTAGGGATTTTTTCAAAAAAATATTTTCTGCCGGTTAAGTTTTTGAGGGCTGATTTCTTGTCCTGTGATAAAAAGCCTTCTGTTTTGAGTGCCAAACCTTTCAGGGGAGCATTTTCAAGCGGTTGGCACCATTTTTGAGTGAACTGCCAAAAGTCAGATTTTTGCTGAAATTGTGACCCCGGGGCTTAGGGATTTTTTCAAAAAAATATTTTCTACCGGTTAAGTTTTTGAGGGCTGATTTCTTGTCCTGTGATAAAAAGCCTTCTGTTTCCATCGCCAAAGCTTTCAGGTGAGCATTTGCAAGCGGTTGGCACCATTTTTGAGTGAACTGCCAAAAGTCAGATTTTTGCTGAAATTGTGACCCCGGGGCTTAGGGATTTTTTCAAAAAAATATTTTCTGCCGGTTAAGTTTTTGAGGGCTGATTTCTTGTCCTGTGATAAAAAGCCTTCTGTTTCCATCGCCAAAGCTTTCAGGTGAGCATTTGCAAGCGGTTGGCACCATTTTTGAGTGAACTGCCAAAAGTCTGATTTTTGCTGAAATTGTGACCCCGGGGCTTAGGGATTTTTTCAAAAAAATATTTTCTGCCGGTTAAGTTTTTGAGGGCTGATTATTTGTCCTGTGATAAAAAGCCTTCTGTTTCCATCGCAAAAGCTTTCAGGTGAGCATTTGCAACCGGTTGGCACCATTTTTGAGTGAACTGCCAAAAGTCAGATTTTTTCTGAAATTGTGACCCCGGGGCTTAGGGATTTTTTCCAAAAAATATTTTCTGCCGGTTAAGTTTTTGAGGGCTGATTTCTTGTCCTGTGATAAAAAGCCTTCTGTTTCGCGTGCCAAACCTTTCAGGGGAGCATTTGCAAGCGGTTGGCACCATTTTTGAGTGAACTGCCAAAAGTCAGATTTTTGCTGAAATTGTGACCCCGGGGCTTAGGGATTTTTTCAAAAAAATATTTTCTACCGGTTAAGTTTTTGAGGGCTGATTTCTTGTCCTGTGATAAAAAGCCTTCTGTTTCCATCGCCAAAGCTTTCAGGTGAGCATTTGCAACCGGTTGGCACCATTTTTGAGTGAACTGCCAAAAGTCAGATTTTTTCTGAAATTGTGACCCCGGGGCTTAGGGATTTTTTCAAAAAAATATTTTCTGCCGGTTAAGTTTTTGAGGGCTGATTTCTTGTCCTGTGATAAAAAGCCTTCTGTTTCGCGTGCCAAACCTTTCAGGGGAGCATTTGCAAGCGGTTGGCACCATTTTTGAGTGAACTGCCAAAAGTCAGATTTTTTCTGAAATTGTGACCCCGGGGCTTAGGGATTTTTTCAAAAAAATATTTTCTGCCGGTTAAGTTTTTGAGGGCTGATTATTTGTCCTGTGATAAAAAGCCTTCTCTTTCCATCGCCAAAGCTTTCAGGTGAGCATTTTCAAGCTTTTGGCACCATTTTTGAGTGAACTGCCAAAAGTCAGATTTTTGCTGAAATTGTTTTTGCTGAAATTGTGGGCTTAGGGATTTTTTCAAAAAAATATTTTCTGCCGGTTAAGTTTTTGAGGGCTGATTTCTTGTCCTGTGATAAAAAGCCTTCTGTTTTGAGTGCCAAACCTTTCAGGGGAGCATTTTCAAGCGGTTGGCACCATTTTTGAGTGAACTGCCAAAAGTCAGATTTTTGCTGAAATTGTGACCCCGGGGCTTAGGGATTTTTTCAAAAAAATATTTTCTACCGGTTAAGTTTTTGAGGGCTGATTTCTTGTCCTGTGATAAAAAGCCTTCTGTTTCCATCGCCAAAGCTTTCAGGTGAGCATTTGCAAGCGGTTGGCACCATTTTTGAGTGAACTGCCAAAAGTCAGATTTTTGCTGAAATTGTGACCCCGGGGCTTAGGGATTTTTTCAAAAAAATATTTTCTGCCGGTTAAGTTTTTGAGGGCTGATTTCTTGTCCTGTGATAAAAAGCCTTCTGTTTCCATCGCCAAAGCTTTCAGGTGAGCATTTGCAAGCGGTTGGCACCATTTTTGAGTGAACTGCCAAAAGTCAGATTTTTTCTGAAATTGTGACCCCGGGGCTTAGGGATTTTTTCCAAAAAATATTTTCTGCCGGTTAAGTTTTTGAGGGCTGATTTCTTGTCCTGTGATAAAAAGCCTTCTGTTTCGCGTGCCAAACCTTTCAGGGGAGCATTTGCAAGCGGTTGGCACCATTTTTGAGTGAACTGCCAAAAGTCAGATTTTTGCTGAAATTGTGACCCCGGGGCTTAGGGATTTTTTCAAAAAAATATTTTCTACCGGTTAAGTTTTTGAGGGCTGATTTCTTGTCCTGTGATAAAAAGCCTTCTGTTTCCATCGCCAAAGCTTTCAGGTGAGCATTTGCAACCGGTTGGCACCATTTTTGAGTGAACTGCCAAAAGTCAGATTTTTTCTGAAATTGTGACCCCGGGGCTTAGGGATTTTTTCAAAAAAATATTTTCTGCCGGTTAAGTTTTTGAGGGCTGATTTCTTGTCCTGTGATAAAAAGCCTTCTGTTTCGCGTGCCAAACCTTTCAGGGGAGCATTTGCAAGCGGTTGGCACCATTTTTGAGTGAACTGCCAAAAGTCAGATTTTTTCTGAAATTGTGACCCCGGGGCTTAGGGATTTTTTCAAAAAAATATTTTCTGCCGGTTAAGTTTTTGAGGGCTGATTATTTGTCCTGTGATAAAAAGCCTTCTCTTTCCATCGCCAAAGCTTTCAGGTGAGCATTTTCAAGCTTTTGGCACCATTTTTGAGTGAACTGCCAAAAGTCAGATTTTTGCTGAAATTGTTTTTGCTGAAATTGTGGGCTTAGGGATTTTTTCAAAAAAATATTTTCTGCCGGTTAAGTTTTTGAGGGCTGATTTCTTGTCCTGTGATAAAAAGCCTTCTGTTTTGAGTGCCAAACCTTTCAGGGGAGCATTTTCAAGCGGTTGGCACCATTTTTGAGTGAACTGCCAAAAGTCAGATTTTTGCTGAAATTGTGACCCCGGGGCTTAGGGATTTTTTCAAAAAAATATTTTCTACCGGTTAAGTTTTTGAGGGCTGATTTCTTGTCCTGTGATAAAAAGCCTTCTGTTTCCATCGCCAAAGCTTTCAGGTGAGCATTTGCAAGCGGTTGGCACCATTTTTGAGTGAACTGCCAAAAGTCAGATTTTTGCTGAAATTGTGACCCCGGGGCTTAGGGATTTTTTCAAAAAAATATTTTCTGCCGGTTAAGTTTTTGAGGGCTGATTTCTTGTCCTGTGATAAAAAGCCTTCTGTTTCCATCGCCAAAGCTTTCAGGTGAGCATTTGCAAGCGGTTGGCACCATTTTTGAGTGAACTGCCAAAAGTCTGATTTTTGCTGAAATTGTGACCCCGGGGCTTAGGGATTTTTTCAAAAAAATATTTTCTGCCGGTTAAGTTTTTGAGGGCTGATTTCTTGTCCTGTGATAAAAAGCCTTCTGTTTCGCGTGCCAAACCTTTCAGGTGAGCATTTGCAAGCGGTTGGCACCATTTTTGAGTGAACTGCCAAAAGTCAGATTTTTGCTGAAATTGTGACCCCGGGGCTTAGGGATTTTTTCAAAAAAATATTTTCTACCGGTTAAGTTTTTGAGGGCTGATTTCTTGTCCTGTGATAAAAAGCCTTCTGTTTCCATCGCCAAAGCTTTCAGGTGAGCATTTGCAAGCGGTTGGCACCATTTTTGAGTGAACTGCCAAAAGTCAGATTTTTGCTGAAATTGTGACCCCGGGGCTTAGGGATTTTTTCAAAAAAATATTTTCTGCCGGTTAAGTTTTTGAGGGCTGATTTCTTGTCCTGTGATAAAAAGCCTTCTGTTTTGAGTGCCAAACCTTTCAGGTGAGCATTTGCAAGCGGTTGGCACCATTTTTGAGTGAACTGCCAAAAGTCAGATTTTTGCTGAAATTGTGACCCCGGGGCTTAGGGATTTTTTCAAAAAAATATTTTCTGCCGGTTAAGTTTTTGAGGGCTGATTTCTTGTCCTGTGATAAAAAGCCTTCTGTTTCGCGTGCCAAACCTTTCAGGGGAGCATTTTCAAGCTTTTGGCACCATTTTTGAGTGAATTGCCAAAAGTCAGATTTTTTCTGAAATTGTGACCCCGGGGCTTAGGGATTTTTTCAAAAAAATATTTTCTGCCGGTTAAGTTTTTGAGGGCTGATTTCTTGTCCTGTGATAAAAATCCTTCTGTTTCGAGTGCCAAACCTTTCAGGGGAGCATTTTCAAGCTTTTGGCACCATTTTTGAGTGAATTGCCAAAAGTCAGATTTTTGCTGAAATTGTGACCCCGGGGCTTAGGGATTTTTTCAAAAAAATATTTTCTGCCGGTTAAGTTTTTGAGGGCTGATTTCTTGTCCTGTGATAAAAAGCCTTCTGTTTCCATCGCCAAACCTTTCAGGTGAGCATTTGCAAGCGGTTGGCACCATTTTTGAGTGAACTGCCAAAAGTCAGATTTTTGCTGAAATTGTGACCCCGGGGCTTAGGGATTTTTTCAAAAAAATATTTTCTGCCGGTTAAGTTTTTGAGGGCTGATTTCTTGTCCTGTGATAAAAAGCCTTCTGTTTCCATCGCCAAAGCTTTCAGGTGAGCATTTGCAAGCGGTTGGCACCATTTTTGAGTGAACTGCCAAAAGTCAGATTTTTGCTGAAATTGTGACCCCGGGGCTTAGGGATTTTTTCAAAAAAATATTTTCTGCCGATTAAGTTTTTGAGGGCTGATTTCTTGTCCTGTGATAAAAAACCTTCTGTTTCGAGTGCCAAACCTTTCAGGGGAGCATTTTCAAGCTTTTGGCACCATTTTTGAGTGAACTGCCAAAAGTCAGATTTTTTCTAAAATTGTGACCCCGGGGCTTAGGGATTTTTTCAAAAAAATATTTTCTCCCGGTTAAGTTTTTGAGGGCTGATTTCTTGTCCTGTGATAAAAAGCCTTCTGTTTCCATCGCCAAAGCTTTCAGGTGAGCATTTGCAACCGGTTGGCACCATTTTTGAGTGAACTGCCAAAAGTCTGATTTTTGCTGAAATTGTGACCCCGGGGCTTAGGGATTTTTTCAAAAAAATATTTTCTGCCGGTTAAGTTTTTGAGGGCTGATTTCTTGTCCTGTGATAAAAAGCCTTCTGTTTCGCGTGCCAAACCTTTCAGGTGAGCATTTGCAAGCGGTTGGCACCATTTTTGAGTGAACTGCCAAAAGTCAGATTTTTTCTGAAATTGTGACCCCGGGGCTTAGGGATTTTTTCAAAAAAATATTTTCTGCCGGTTAAGTTTTTGAGGGCTGATTTCTTGTCCTGTGATAAAAATCCTTCTGTTTCGAGTGCCAAAACTTTCAGGGGAGCATTTTCAAGCTTTTGGCACCATTTTTGAGTGAATTGCCAAAAGTCAGTTTTTTGCTGAAATTGTGACCCCGGGGCTTAGGGATTTTTTCAAAAAAATATTTTCTGCCGGTTAAGTTTTTGAGGGCTGATTTCTTGTCCTGTGATAAAAAGCCTTCTGTTTCCATCGCCAAAGCTTTCAGGTGAGCATTTGCAAGCGGTTGGCACCATTTTTGAGTGAACTGCCAAAAGTCAGATTTTTGCTGAAATTGTGACCCCGGGGCTTAGGGATTTTTTCAAAAAAATATTTTCTGCCGGTTAAGTTTTTGAGGGCTGATTTCTTGTCCTGTGATAAAAAGCCTCTGTTTCCATCGCCAAAGCTTTCAGGTGAGCATTTGCAACCGGTTGGCACCATTTTTTAGTGAACTGCCAAAAGTCAGATTTTTGCTGAAATTGTGACCCCGGGGCTTAGGGATTTTTTCAAAAAAATATTTTCTGCCGTTAAGTTTTGAGGGCTGATTTCTTGTCCTGTGATAAAAAGCCTTCTGTTTCGCGTGCCAAACCTTTCAGGTGAGCATTTGCAAGCGGTTGGCACCATTTTTGAGTGAACTGCCAAAAGTCAGATTTTTGCTGAAATTGTGACCCCGGGGCTTAGGGATTTTTTCAAAAAAATATTTTCTGCCGGTTAAGTTTTTGAGGGCTGATTTCTTGTCCTGTGATAAAAATCCTTCTGTTTCGAGTGCCAAACCTTTCAGGGGAGCATTTTCAAGCTTTTGGCACCATTTTTGAGTGAATTGCCAAAAGTCAGATTTTTGCTGAAATTGTGACCCCGGGGCTTAGGGATTTTTTCAAAAAAATATTTTCTGCCGGTTAAGTTTTTGAGGGCTGATTTCTTGTCCTGTGATAAAAAGCCTTCTGTCTCGAGTACCAAACCTTTCACGGGAGCATTTGCAACCGGTTGGCACCATTTTTGAGTGAACTGCCAAAAGTCAGATTTTTGCTGAAATTGTGACCCCGGGGATTAGGGATTTTTTCAAAAAAATATTTTCTGCCGGTTAAGTTTTTGAGGGCTGATTTCTTGTCCTGTGATAAAAAGCCTTCTGTTTCCATCGCCAAAGCTTTCAGGTGAGCATTTGCAAGCGGTTGGCACCATTTTTGAGTGAACTGCCAAAAGTCAGATTTTTTCTGAAATTGTGACCCCGGGGCTTAGGGATTTTTTCAAAAAAATATTTTCTGCCGGTTAAGTTTTTGAGGGCTGATTTCTTGTCCTGTGATAAAAAGCCTTCTGTTTCCATCGCCAAAGTTTTCAGGTGAGCATTTGCAACCGGTTGGCACCATTTTTGAGTGAACTGCCAAAACTCAGATTTTTTCTGAAATTGTGACCCCGGGGCTTAGGGATTTTTTCCAAAAAATATTTTCTGCCGGTTAAGTTTTTGAGGGCTGATTTCTTGTCCTGTGATAAAAAGCCTTCTGTTTCCATCGCCAAAGCTTTCAGGTGAGCATTTGCAACCGGTTGGCACCATTTTTGAGTGAACTGCCAAAAGTCAGATTTTTTCTGAAATTGTGACCCCGGGGCTTAGGGATTTTTTCAAAAAAATATTTTCTGCCGGTTAAGTTTTTGAGGGCTGATTTCTTGTCCTGTGATAAAAAGCCTTCTGTTTCGAGTGCCAAACCTTTCAGGGGAGCATTTTCAAGCTTTTGGCACCATTTTTGAGTGAATTGCCAAAAGTCAGATTTTTGCTGAAATTGTGACCCCGGGGCTTAGGGATTTTTTCAAAAAAATATTTTCTGCCGGTTAAGTTTTTGAGGGCTGCTTTCTTGTCCTGTGATAAAAAGCCTTCTGTTTCCATCGCCAAAGCTTTCAGGTGAGCATTTGCAAGCGGTTGGCACCATTTTTGAGTGAACTGCCAAAAGTCAGATTTTTTCTGAAATTGTGACCCCGGGGCTTAGGGATTTTTTCAAAAAAATATTTTCTGCCGGTTAAGTTTTTGAGGGCTGATTTCTTGTCCTGTGATAAAAAGCCTTCTGTTTCGCGTGCCAAACCTTTCAGGGGAGCATTTTCAAGCTTTTGGCACCATTTTTGAGTGAACAGCCAAAAGTCAGATTTTTTCTAAAATTGTGACCCCGGGGCTTAGGGATTTTTTCAAAAAAATATTTTCTGCCGGTTAAGTTTTTGAGGGCTGATTTCTTGTCCTGTGATAAAAAGCCTTCTGTTTCCATCGGCAAAGCTTTCAGGTGAGCATTTGCAACCGGTTGGCACCATTTTTGAGTGAACTGCCAAAAGTCTGATTTTTGCTGAAATTGTGACCCCGGGGCTTAGGGATTTTTTCAAAAAAATATTTTCTGCCGGTTAAGTTTTTGAGGGCTGATTTCTTGTCCTGTGATAAAAAGCCTTCTGTTTCCATCGCCAAAGCTTTCAGGTGAGCATTTGCAACCGGTTGGCACCATTTTTTAGTGAACTGCCAAAAGTCAGATTTTTTCTGAAATTGTGACCCCGGGGCTTAGGGATTTTTTCAAAAAAATATTTTCTGCCGGTTAAGTTTTTGAGGGCTGATTTCTTGTCCTGTGATAAAAAGCCTTCTGTTTCCATCGCCAAAGCTTTCAGGTGAGCATTTTCAAGCTTTTGGCACCATTTTTGAGTGAACTGCCAAAAGTCTGATTTTTGCTGAAATTGTGACCCCGGGGCTTAGGGATTTTTTCAAAAAAATATTTTCTGCTGTTAAGTTTTGAGGGCTGATTTCTTGTCCTGTGATAAAAAGCCTTCTGTTTCGCGTGCCAAACCTTTCAGGTGAGCATTTGCAAGCGGTTGGCACCATTTTTGAGTGAACTGCCAAAAGTCAGATTTTTGCTGAAATTGTGACCCCGGGGCTTAGGGATTTTTTCAAAAAAATATTTTCTGCCGGTTAAGTTTTTGAGGGCTGATTTCTTGTCCTGTGATAAAAATCCTTCTGTTTCGAGTGCCAAACCTTTCAGGGGAGCATTTTCAAGCTTTTGGCACCATTTTTGAGTGAATTGCCAAAAGTCAGATTTTTGCTGAAATTGTGACCCCGGGGCTTAGGGATTTTTTCAAAAAAATATTTTCTGCCGGTTAAGTTTTTGAGGGCTGATTTCTTGTCCTGTGATAAAAAGCCTTCTGTTTCCATCACCAAAGCTTTCAGGTGAGCATTTGCAAGCGGTTGGCACCATTTTTGAGTGAACTGCCAAAAGTCAGATTTTTGCTGAAATTGTGACCCCGGGGCTTAGGGTTTTTTGCAAAAAAATATTTTCTGCCGGTTAAGTTTTTGAGGGCTGATTTCTTGTCCTGTGATAAAAAGCCTTCTGTTTCCATCGCCAAAGCTTTCAGGTGAGCATTTGCAAGCGGTTGGCACCATTTTTGAGTGAACTGCCAAAAGTCAGATTTTTTCTGAAATTGTGACCCCGGGGCTTAGGGATTTTTTCAAAAAAATATTTTCTGCCGGTTAAGTTTTTGAGGGCTGATTTCTTGTCCTGTGATAAAAAGCCTTCTGTTTCCATCGCCAAAGCTTTCAGGTGAGCATTTGCAACCGGTTGGCACCATTTTTGAGTGAACTGCCAAAAGTCAGATTTTTGCTGAAATTGTGACCCCGGGGCTTAGGGATTTTTTCAAAAAAATATTTTCTGCCGGTTAAGTTTTTGAGGGCTGATTTCTTGTCCTCTGATAAAAATCCTTCTGTTTCGAGTGCCAAAACTTTCAGGGGAGCATTTTCAAGCTTTTGGCACCATTTTTGAGTGAATTGCCAAAAGTCAGATTTTTGCTGAAATTGTGACCCCGGGGCTTAGGGATTTTTTCAAAAAAATATTTTCTGCCGGTTAAGTTTTTGAGGGCTGATTTCTTGTCCTGTGATAAAAAGCCTTCTGTTTCCATCGCCAAAGCTTTCAGGTGAGCATTTGCAACCGGTTGGCACCATTTTTGAGTGAACTGCCAAAAGTCAGATTTTTTCTGAAATTGTGACCCCGGGGCTTAGGGATTTTTTCAAAAAAATATTTTCTGCCGGTTAAGTTTTTGAGGGCTGATTTCTTGTCCTGTGATAAAAAGCCTTCTGTTTCGCGTGCCAAACCTTTCAGGGGAGCATTTTCAAGCTTTTGGCACCATTTTTGAGTGAACAGCCAAAAGTCAGATTTTTTCTAAAATTGTGACCCCGGGGCTTAGGGATTTTTTCAAAAAAATATTTTCTGCCGGTTAAGTTTTTGAGGGCTGATTTCTTGTCCTGTGATAAAAAGCCTTCTGTTTCCATCGGCAAAGCTTTCAGGTGAGCATTTGCAACCGGTTGGCACCATTTTTGAGTGAACTGCCAAAAGTCTGATTTTTGCTGAAATTGTGACCCCGGGGCTTAGGGATTTTTTCAAAAAAATATTTTCTGCCGGTTAAGTTTTTGAGGGCTGATTTCTTGTCCTGTGATAAAAAGCCTTCTGTTTCCATCGCCAAAGCTTTCAGGTGAGCATTTGCAACCGGTTGGCACCATTTTTTAGTGAACTGCCAAAAGTCAGATTTTTTCTGAAATTGTGACCCCGGGGCTTAGGGATTTTTTCAAAAAAATATTTTCTGCCGGTTAAGTTTTTGAGGGCTGATTTCTTGTCCTGTGATAAAAAGCCTTCTGTTTCCATCGCCAAAGCTTTCAGGTGAGCATTTTCAAGCTTTTGGCACCATTTTTGAGTGAACTGCCAAAAGTCTGATTTTTGCTGAAATTGTGACCCCGGGGCTTAGGGATTTTTTCAAAAAAATATTTTCTGCTGTTAAGTTTTGAGGGCTGATTTCTTGTCCTGTGATAAAAAGCCTTCTGTTTCGCGTGCCAAACCTTTCAGGTGAGCATTTGCAAGCGGTTGGCACCATTTTTGAGTGAACTGCCAAAAGTCAGATTTTTGCTGAAATTGTGACCCCGGGGCTTAGGGATTTTTTCAAAAAAATATTTTCTGCCGGTTAAGTTTTTGAGGGCTGATTTCTTGTCCTGTGATAAAAATCCTTCTGTTTCGAGTGCCAAACCTTTCAGGGGAGCATTTTCAAGCTTTTGGCACCATTTTTGAGTGAATTGCCAAAAGTCAGATTTTTGCTGAAATTGTGACCCCGGGGCTTAGGGATTTTTTCAAAAAAATATTTTCTGCCGGTTAAGTTTTTGAGGGCTGATTTCTTGTCCTGTGATAAAAAGCCTTCTGTTTCCATCACCAAAGCTTTCAGGTGAGCATTTGCAAGCGGTTGGCACCATTTTTGAGTGAACTGCCAAAAGTCAGATTTTTGCTGAAATTGTGACCCCGGGGCTTAGGGTTTTTTGCAAAAAAATATTTTCTGCCGGTTAAGTTTTTGAGGGCTGATTTCTTGTCCTGTGATAAAAAGCCTTCTGTTTCCATCGCCAAAGCTTTCAGGTGAGCATTTGCAAGCGGTTGGCACCATTTTTGAGTGAACTGCCAAAAGTCAGATTTTTTCTGAAATTGTGACCCCGGGGCTTAGGGATTTTTTCAAAAAAATATTTTCTGCCGGTTAAGTTTTTGAGGGCTGATTTCTTGTCCTGTGATAAAAAGCCTTCTGTTTCCATCGCCAAAGCTTTCAGGTGAGCATTTGCAACCGGTTGGCACCATTTTTGAGTGAACTGCCAAAAGTCAGATTTTTGCTGAAATTGTGACCCCGGGGCTTAGGGATTTTTTCAAAAAAATATTTTCTGCCGGTTAAGTTTTTGAGGGCTGATTTCTTGTCCTCTGATAAAAATCCTTCTGTTTCGAGTGCCAAAACTTTCAGGGGAGCATTTTCAAGCTTTTGGCACCATTTTTGAGTGAATTGCCAAAAGTCAGATTTTTGCTGAAATTGTGACCCCGGGGCTTAGGGATTTTTTCAAAAAAATATTT